>NC_080717.1:26974375-27234375 GCF_019097595.1 Hemibagrus wyckioides
AACGATCATTATGATCAGTGAGAGGTGAATTGAATAACACTGATGATCTCCTCATCATGGCACCTGTTAGTGGGTGGGATATATTAGGCAGCAAGTGAACATTTTGTCCTCAAAGTTGATGTTAGAAGCAGGAAAAATGGACAAGCGTAAGGATTTGAGCGAGTTTGATGAAGGGCCAAATTGTGATGGCTAGACCACTGGATCAGAGCATCTCCAAAACTGCAGCAGTCTGCAGTGGTCAGTATCTATCAAAAGTGGTCCAAGGAAGGAACAGTGGTGAACCGGTGACAGGGTCATGGGCGGCCAAGGCACATTGAGGCACGTGGGAAGCGAAGGCTGGCCCGTGTGATCCGATCCAACAGACGAGCTACTGTTGCTCAGATTGCTGAAGAAATTAATGCTGGTTCTGATAGAAAGGTGTCAGAATACACAGTGCAGGACGGGTCAGGGCTGTTTTGGCAGCACCAACACAATATTAGGCAGGTGGTCATAATGTTATGCCTGATCGGTGTATATACACAGCTGTGTGAAAAGTCGAGGTCTGGGGGGAAAAAAATAAAGAAAACAGGGCTCTATTTTATCTCTAAAATGATTTTTGATTATTGGGATAATGAAGAAATGTCATATTGTATAATGTCTTATAAATGTTTTATATTCCTTTAATAAATAAATAAATAAATAAATAAATAAATAAATAAATAAATCTTATTTTTCAGCCTTATACCATGCTGCCACCACACTTTACCTTAGTGTTTTTTTTTTGTTTTTTTTTTAAGTATTTCTTTATAAATAATGACCAAAAAAGTTTTGGTCTACATGGTCTCATCTGATCATAACATAACTTTTGCTACATTTATTTTGTTTATTATTATTTTTATTATTAATTATTTATTTTGCTCCTCTATATCATCCTCTGTAGTGTTTTGTTTCTCTTATACCACAGCAACTTGCAATGATTACCATTTGTAACACGTTTTTAAAGAAACAACAATACAGTTGGGTAAAATAAGTATTTGACCCCTTACTGATTTTGTAGATTTGCCCACTCACAAAGAAATAGGGTCTATAATTGTTATGGTAGGTTTATTGTAACAGATAGAAAGAATATCAACCAGAAGTCCAGAAATAACACATACTAATACTGATGATGATGATGATAGTGTTATAAATGGAGTTGCATTTCAGTGAGTAAAATAAGTTCCTTACCAACCAACAATAATTCTGGCTCCCACAGACTGGTTATGTGGTACACAGATTAGTCCTGCCAATTTAAAAAGTGCTTCTAATGACAATTTGTTATGTGTATAAAAGACACCTGTCCACAGAACCTCTATCTTCCATTCAAACCTCAACACCACCATGGGCAAGACCAAAAGAGCTGTCAAAGGACATCAGGGACAGGATTGTCGACCTGCACAAGGCTGGAATGGGCTACAAGTCCATCAGCAAGAAGACATCTGATGTGGAGACATCTGTTTGAGCGATTATTCACAAATGGAAGAAATACAAAACAACCAAGCAATCACCCTCGGTCTGGAGCTCCATGCAAGATTTCGCCTCATGGGGTAAGGATGATCCTGTGAAAAGTACAGGGGAGGAGCTTGTAAATGATCTTAAGGCAGTTGGGACCACACTCACCAGACAACAATACGCCACCATGGATTGAAATCCTACAGCACCCGCAAGGTCCCCTTCTCAAGAAGGCACATGTACAGGACTGAAGTTTGCTAACAGACCTCTAAATGATTCAGAGAAGGTTTGGGACAAAGTGCTGTGGTCAGATGAGACCAAAATTGGGCTCTTTGGCATCAGCACAAAGAAAAATGCCGACCACGACATTAAGAACACTTTCCCTAAAGTCAAGCATGGAGGTGAAGACAATGATTTGGGGCTGTTTTTCTGCTAAAGGTACAGGCCGACTTTGCCGCATGGAGGGGCCAATGGACAGGGCCATGTATTGTAAAATCTTGCATGAGAACCTCCTCCCATCAGCCAGAACACTGAATATGGGTCGTGGATGGGTCTTCCAGCATGACAATGACCCGAAACATACCACCAAGGCAACATAAGAGTGGCTCAAGAAGAAGCACATTAAGGTCCTGTATTGGCCTAGCCAGTTACCAGACCTTAATCTTACAGAAAATTTATAGAGGGAGCTGAAACTTCAAGTTGCCAAGCGACCGCCAAGAAACCTTAAGTATTTAGCAAAGATCTGTAAAGAAGAGTGCAACAAAATGTGTGCAAACCTGGTAACCGACAACAGGAAGCATCTTACTTCTGTGTCAAGTCATGTTTTGCTTGGGGATAAAATACTTATTTTACTCACTGAAATGCAACTCAATTTTATCTTGATTTTTGGTAGATATTCTGTCTCTATCTGTTACAATAAACCTACCTTAACAATTATAGACCCTTCCTTTCTTTGTGACGAAATCAGTAAGGGATCAAATACTTATTTCCCTCGCTGTATGCCTTCATTGTGGGACGTCATTGAAAAATCTTTGTTCCTGTTATCACTTACATTACAACAGCTGTCCAGCGCTGTTCCCTCACCAGCATCCTGTATTTCATTCTATTTAAATGACAAAGGAAAACAAGCAAACAAAACACATCGTTTCATTTTAAAAAGAAACCAGAAAGCACAAACTCCTCTGTCCTGAAGACATGGGAAAATGAATCGTTACTGACACTGGAGACTCCTTCCATAAATAAACTAAAATCTCCTTACAGAAACTTCACCACAACAATACAGACTTTTTAAATGTTTTTTTAATTACATAATTACTATTTAATTTATGTATAATAAAATTGTTACTATACTATCACACAGATTTGTATGTATAACTTAAAAAAAATATTAGTAAATAAATAAATAAATATGAATTAATTAATTATTCATACAATTAATTATACACAAATTAATTAATTAATTATTAATCAATCAATAAATCATTCATATTATTTTTTATTTATTTAAAAACATTGAATATATATATATATATATACATACTTTTATGTATGTTATACATACAAGTCTCTGTGTGAGCTGTTAAAATAGAAACAATAACGTATTATTTTATTTTATTATTTTATTTATTTAATAACGAGCGCGTGCACATGAACCTGTGAATCGACTCGGAGTTGAAACCGTCCGCGCTGCTGCTCTGAAAAATGAATCAAAAAAATGAATCAAAACTGAGAATTCAGTATCGCTATGATATACAGTGCAGAGTTGGGGGGGGGGCATCCTAGCAACAGAGTTATGATTAGTAATAAAGACTTATAATAAAACCAACAGTAAAAATAAATTATGAAATAAAATTGATCTACAATCAACAAAAGTAAAAAAGGTTTCGCTCCAAATGTGTTGTGCCTTCATGGCCACTAGAGGGCAGCATGGTTCAACCTGATAAACACACAGCACGTGTTAGGATACGCACACGCACGCGCCCGCGGATTGGTTGGATTGAATCCACTAAAAAGCACGTGGCGAAGATGACTGATTAACTCATCAGTATCTATTCTGGTCACATCGCTTTCATATCATCTCATACTGTGCATTAACAAATCATGACTTTAACTCTATTAAAAGGACAGGAGGATTTTTTTTTCCGAGTCAGAAACACACCGCTCTTAGACTTCATGTCGTTTATTCCGTATTTTGGTTTACAAATACAAGGCACCCAATGTATCTCCCCCCCCACACACACATTCGACATCAATTTCTGTGGCATTTAACAATTCTCAGAGGAAATAAAAATACAGCCTGATAAAGAACATATCCGAACCGTACTTGTTTGGATAGATGTCATGACGACGAGCGAGACGGAGAATAAATAAAAAAAAAATCAGGGCGATGGAGTGTGTTGGCTTCGTCGAAGGCCTCGGGATCAGATGTGCTTCAGCAGCAGGAGGGGAGAGCTGTGAGAAGATCACAGCTGTGAAACGCCCTTTGAAACCAGGACGAGACCCGAGCCAACGTTCGGGAAGCAAGAGAAAAATTCTGGCATTAACGATCCCAGAGGAATTTCACCCGAAATGGATTTGTCTGGATTCGAGGTGTAGATCACAATTCAGACAGATCTACGCTTGTCTTAATAATGATTACAATTATAATAATAATAATAATAATAATCAGATTGACGACATAATAATTACGCACATTATCTGCATTAAAGGGCAAGTCGGGTCTGTATCTGCAGCTCATGTATAATAACCCAGACACGTTTCTGTGTACAAAGACTTTCCCCCAACATCTCCTTTCTGACATGATTGTTTCTCAGACGTTAGAGATGTGTTGGATTGACCACACGCATGCACCACCAATCGTTCAGTCTATTTAAACTGAGAGGGTTTCCTTCATCCTGCACTGCTTCAGCGGTCAGAAAGCCGAATGCAGCAATTTGTACAAGCTCAGCTTCTTGAATCTGACTGGTCAGAGCCGGCAGCTCTCAGAGGCGTTCGGATCATAGGTGTGTAGCATGTTTTTGTTTCTGTCGGAACAGATCATTCACAAGAACCCTGACCGAAGGCTAACAATAAACAGAACGATAAATAAACCCCAGCATTGGAGATTAGTCACTTTCTACATAGAACATTTTTTAATGTAGCTATAAACAGCTAAAAAGCATGACGATTGGTGAACCTTAGTTGAATCTTACTGAGTCGCCCTATTATTGGGATATATCCACTATCAAAACAAAAACAAAACAAACCCTGTTGTGGATTACTTTCCTACAACAACACACCTCTGAGACTGAGTGTTTTATGTCATTTGCATTTCAAACATTTATTATTGGAATTCAGCAAACGACGTCCATTACGTGTCGAATATTCCTTTCATTTAACGTGTCACTAAACACTCTGGAAACAAAGAAGGAATATTCTTTATAAATCTTTATTGTGATGTGGGGTGAAATACAAAAGACAATCATCTCAGGCTCTCTCTCTCAGTCGGAGGTGTTACAGTTGTCCCTGGAGGTCAGTTTACCGGACGATATAAACTGCTCCAGTAACACATCACACTGGTTATTGTGAGTCGTTTGTTTTGTGGTTGTTGTAAATGAAGCTTTGGTATTAGCTGCATGGGTGTCACTTGGGGGAAAAAAAAAGAGGACCTGCTTTTCTGCTGTGTTTTGCAAAAGTAATAGCACCCCCCATGTCTTATATAGACAAATCTATGTTGGGGTGAAATTCCTCTTGGGCTCAGCACGACGAGTTTTACTGTTTTCCCAGCTGCAAAAAAAAAAACATTCCAGACGCAGCAGGAAAATGAAGACGAGCTTTACTTTCACGCCACGGAGAGCACTAAAAGCTCGGGCTTTAAACTCACGGCGAGGTCAAGAGTGACCGTTCGGAGAAACGTGAGCCGGGCAGCCGAGAAATGACGGAGTAACACGAAGCGCCTGTAAGCCGAGTACATTATACATTAGAGGTCCCGAAGTCTATTTCCGTCATAAATAAACAGCCCCTGACTTTAGAAATGCTTGGTAATGAAAGTGTGGTACACGAACACTTTAGAAAACCTTTTTTAATTGCTTTTCAACATTCACATGCAACCCAGACGCAGCCGGTTTGTGAACCGAGCCTCTGTAGCTGCTGCTGCTGCGAAAAAGCGTACGAAAATCCAACTCCTTATTCACAGCGCTGAGGAAAACTCGCCTGTTTAAGTGTTTTACAACAACAACGACAAAAGAACAAGGAATAGTGAAGACGTAATGATTAGTAAATCTGTGTATTTACAAAATTTAGAAGATGGGACCTGAAATATAAGTTGGGTTTGGTGGAAAAACTAGAGAATGCTTGTGCTGTGGTTAGGTAGATTCTTCCTGTATCATTAAGAAAAACAAAAGCTAACATTGTGTGTCAATGCAAAACGTTAGTGTGTTAATCCAGCTGAAAAAAAACCCCAACAAGAGTTCCTTGCATAACCTAACAGCAATGTTCCAGCAACCTTCTTAAATAAAGCTTAGTCATAAATAAGTTATTAAGGAAGAAAAAAAACGGACTAAGCGAGGTCATCTAAAGGACTGAAGGAGTGTATCATAAAATAGGAAAGAGGCACAGAGCAGTGAACTAGCCATCGTGTCCCTATTCTCCAACCTTGTGCTTGATTCGGTGAAGGTCGGGAAATGAGTCACGGACGTCTGTAAACTGTAACGCGGAATTGTTTACGGTGCACTGACCGGTCTGGAACCGTGACGCGCCATGCTTTCTACAAAGCAGCCATTGATATCTGACCCTAAACGGAGGCACGCCGGAGGCCAGAGCTGGAGCGTATGCATAGCTATCGTAGAAAAGAGAAAGAGAAGATGAGAGAAATAGAGGGATAGAAGGAGAGAGGGAAACAGGAAGAGAAGGAGAGAGGAAGAGAAGGAGAGAGGGAGAGACGGAGAGTGGGAGAGAAGGAGAGTGGGAGAGTAGGAGAGAAGGAGAGATGGAGAGAAGGAGAGTGGTAGAGAAGGAGAGAAGGAGAGTGGGAGAGTAGGAGAGAAGGAGAGATGGAGAGAAGGAGAGATGGAGAGAAGGAGAGAAGGAGAGTGGGAGAGAAGGAGAGTAGGAGAGAAGGAGAGAGGGAGGGGATGAGGTTCAGTATTTCATGGTGCTGGACGCCCTGAAGTAGGACAGGAACTTGAAGCACAGGCTGACCACGAAATACCAGATGTTGCGTGCCATCTGGGATCGGGCGATGAAGACGCGCCAGATCAGGATCACCAGGACGGTGTTGAAGGTGTAGCGGATGTTTCTCAACCTGGAGGGGAAAAAAAAAATGAACACAAATGATCATTTACACGCTTTACAGGAACGACTGGGAAAACACACACGTGAAATGTTTCCTCTTAAAGCTTGTTTATTTTTAATGTCCATGTTTATATTTGAAGAAAAAGCTTCTCAATTTTCTCCCTAAATCGGTCATTTCCCATTGCCTACCAACGAGGGAGAATGAGTGACCATGTGACCTTTCCAAAGTGCTGCATCACATGGTCACACAATCAGAGGAAAGATCCATCTGCCTTCTTCACCTCAACCTTGGACATTTTGCGTTGCGGTGATGGACATGGGAGACAGAGTATGCCCCTCCCACTCAGAAACAACAACCAATCACGCTCTTGTAGACTCGTGGACACAAACTCACCATCTCACGAGATACTACAATCCTGATCTAACTTTTTTGAATCCAAGGCTCGTGAATTTGTGATGGAATTTCACCTAGAAAAAGCAGGCGCACCTCTTTCCTTTGTCCTTTCCCTTTCGGTGAATTCCATTCATGTTTTGTTTTTTTTACTGCTGCTTTAATAGCTTTAGCTTTCAGGCGGCTAATCGTAGTAGCTCTGCATTACATTCCATCTCCTACAGCACCAGAAGCAGCTGCTACGCTGCAGAATCAGCCATTACAGCACCAATCAATTAGGAAGCCTATCAAATAACCCCAAGTCTGAAATATGTGACGGCTCCATTATGTAAAGTTAGGGTTCACTCAGCAGGCGCTTTAGTTAAAAGTAAAGTAATACCAGCTGTGCCTAATAGACTGCTGTAGCTTTTAATCTAATGTGTAATCCATAAAGTCTTGGCAGCGTTCGATTCAGAAGTTGCTGATTAATAGAAACGCGTCTTGGATTATACACAGCGCTGTGTTTCTAGTGCATTCTTTCAGATATGACGGAGCGGAAACATATTAAACACCTGATTATGTGTAAAATAAATAAATAAATAAACAATCAGTACTAACCTTCTAAAGCATGTCATGAAGTAGAAACAAGAGGAGTGAAATCTCATATCAAATAAATAAATGACCAGATTTTTTTTTGTTGAATCTTTTGACCGGCTCTTGATCTCACCCACTCTGGCTTAAGGGACATAATTTAGTTTTTAATGATTTTTTAAAAGATTTCTTTAAATATCTGTTTTTATAATTTATAATTATATTACTAAAGTTATTTAAACTATACAAATGTATATGTAAAAAAAAGCCTTTGGTTAATATTGTTTATTTAAATATAAATCATAATTGCTAAAACGTTTACATTTTTAAATTAATTAATTAATTAATTAATTGGTCATGTTTTGCTTAATTTCTGTTCTGTTTAAAGCTGTGTTTAAATCACTGTCAGCCAACAGCCAACAAACTGAAGTACAAAAATTCTGGAAATTTGAGCTACACTATTAGATTGAATTATATTTCACTGTAATCATGATGTTTGGCTTCATCATGAGCTCCTTAACGCTCTCTTTTAAACGTTGCTGCTTTAAATTCTGCTTTGAGAATTTAAAGGATCAGATCTATCCTGACTGATTCCTGAGGAAGTGACCTTTCAAAGAATAAGAAGATCTATAATTTAGAATGCAGAACACACCCCGATCAGGCATAACGATCAATATGATCAGTGAGATGTGAAGTGAATAAGACTGAGTATTTCCTCATCATGGCACCTGTTAGTGGGTGGGATATATTAGGCAGCAAGTCAACATTTTGTCCTCAAAGTTGATGTTAGAAGCAGGAAAAATGGACAAGCGTAAGGATTTGAGCGAGTTTGATGAAGGGCCAAATTGTGATGGCTAGACCACTGGATCAGAGCATCTCCAAAACTGCAGCTCTTGTGGGGTGTTCCCGGTCTGCAGTGGTCAGTATCTATCAAAAGTGGTCCAAGGAAGGAACAGTGGTGAACCGGGGACAGGGTCATGGGCGGCCAATGCTCATTTGTGTGGTCTGAGCCAACAGACGAGCTACTGTTGCTCAGATTGCTGAAGACGTTAATGCTGGTTCTGATAGAAAGGATCAGAATACACAGTTTGCTGCGTATGCAGCTGCATAGCCGCAGATCAGTCAGGGTGCCTGTGCTGACCTCTGTGCACCGTCGAAAGAACCAACAATGGGCACGTGAGCATCATAACTGGACCATGGGGCAATGGAAGAAGGTGGCCTGGTTTGAAGAATCACGTTTTCTTTTACATCACGTGGATGGCCGGGTGCGTGATACCAAAGCACACCTTCAGGGATCTAGTAGAGTCCATGCCTCGACGGGTCAGGGCAGTTTTGGCTGCGAAAGGTGGACCGACACAATATTAGGCAGGTGGTCATAATGTTTTGCCTGATCAGTGTAGAAAATACTGTCAGAAAATCAGAAGTGTGAATCCTGGGGATGGAAAATTGGCCATGATGTTTGAGTGGGAGGAGCTTACTCTGTCTCCCCTGTCAATCACAGCAACACACGTTTATTTATTTATTTTCAGTCATGATGAATAATTCAAGTATTTTGTTTCTGGTTGAATGAGAACACAACTGTTTACTTCAGAAGGTGCTAAAGGGTTAAGATTTCGATGCAGACTCATGCTCACTTGTTGAGATGTTTGCGTGCAGCAGGCAGGCCCGATAACTCCTCGTTCAGCACGTACTGCTTCGTGCCCATGCAGTAACTCTCCATATATTCGGCCCAGTGTAACTGCCTGACGTCAAAGTTAAACACCTGCACAAAACAAGGTGGGGGGGAATGACAAATTACACCGTCATTAATGGGGAACTAATTTATAAACATAGAATAAACAGGCGTTTGTTATCTAAAGCGATACTGCATAATAAAAATAGTTCCAAAAGGTGATTATTAGAGTTGTTTAAACAGGGAATATAGAGCACTGCACCAACACATCACCCAGATGTTGATTATTTCCCAATAACAGCATGTCCCAAAGTGTGTTATTCTTCTTATAGTACAGAAATTGCCGAAAATGCAGTGCAGAAAATATCAAAGAACATAATCCATAATCCAGTTATGTCCGATGTAATGGAACATCCACAAAATCTTTCCTTTTATCACCGACGTTATAGCAGCTATAAACAACAGTTCCCTCACCTGTTTATAGAAACGAGAAGATATTAGGAAGAATGTGTTAATGAGAACCTCTAATTTGCATTACAGCCCGAAAAATCCAATTCAACACCGTCTGACCAATCAGATTTGAGCATTCAAAATTCCGAGATTTTGTCCGGCTTTATTCAAATAAGTGTTTAAGATTTGAATGAAATCCTTTATTTAAATACATAATACACTACAGGGTATGAACGGTTCAACACACACACACACACACACACTATTTATGGAATTTCAAGCATGATGCCTCAGCACTGTGGGCACAAAGACTCCATTCAGATGGCATTCACCACAGACATTCAGCCATACAATAACACACTGTATGAACACACACGCACCACCTTAATTTGCCATCTGCAGCTGAATAAATCAAGCCAATCAATCTGGTTGATTCTGTGCATATATACATATATTTCTAAGTGTATGTGTGTGTATGTGTGTGTGTGTGTGTGTATACCTTCCTGTCCTCAGCTCCAAGCTGGTTCAGGAGCATGGTGACGTTGTCAGTGTTCCACACCCATGAGTGGCTGGTGAAGTACTCCAGCACCATCATGGCCTTGTGAAGGCGTGTGATTGTCTTCATCATTCTGCATCACCAGGGAAACAGCTTTAGAAGATAAGCGCTGCCCCCCCCCACACGCACACACAGCGTGTCTCCTAATACCACACATCGACTGTCATTTCTGCTACACCAAGTGCTGTTAATAAGGACGGAACAACAGGTAGCAGTGTGCATTTTGAAATGGCCTGGCTAAATGACATGTCGTATCATGGGCTTTGCTTTATACACACCTCCATAAACAAACATTGAATAATGAAATTCAATTCCAATTTTGCACTGTGACCGTTTCAAAGTGCTGCACTGCTGCATTTGCAGTAAGCTGAACATTATATCCACACAGTAGATCCTTCAAGGAGCTGATTTACACTATATTGCCAAAAGTTTTGGGACACCCCTCTAAATCATTGAATTCAGGTGTTGTTTCTCAGGGGTTGGGCTCGGCCCCTTAGTTTCAGTGAAAGGAACTCTTAATGCTTCAGCTTCATACCAAGACATTTTGGACAATTTCATGCTTTGTGGGAACAGTTTGGGGATGACCCCTTCCTGTTCCAACATGACTGCACACCAGTGCACAAAGCAAGGTCCATAAAGACATGGATGAGTGAGTTTGGTCCTGAGTCCTGACCTAAAACCCCTAACACCACCATTGGGATGAATTAGAGTGGAGACTGTGAGCCAAACCTTCTCGCCCAGCATCAATCAACACCTCACAAATGCGCTTCTAGAGGAATGGTCAAAAATTCCCATAAACACACTCCTAAACCTTGTGGAAAGCCTTCCCAGAAGAGTTGAAGCTGTTATAGCTGTAAAGGGCGGGACAACTCCATATTACATTCATGTGCATGTAAAGGCAGACGTCCCAAAACTTTTGGCAATATAGTTTATAAAAGAACAGGAATTTCAGCATAATATCCGTCATGGGTCAGTTTTCAGAGCTGAGGTGTAATGATTATGAGACAGGGTGTGAGAGACAGGGTGTGAGAGACAGGGTATGAGAGACAGGGTATGAGAGACAGGGTATGAGAGACAGGGTATGAGAGACAGGGTGTGAGAGACAGGGTGTGAGAGACAGGGTGTGAGAGACAGGGTGTGAGAGACAGGGTATGAGAGACAGGGTGTGAGAGACAGGGTATGAGAGACAGGGTGTGAGATGGGGTATGGGAGACAGGGTGTGAGATGGGGTATGGGAGACAGGGTGTGAGTGGTCTTTGTAAAGAACCTGGGTTTGGAAGACTACATAATTAAATTTAAAAAAAAAAATCCAGACCATATTTCAGCATAGAAGACCAGAATGATTGAACATCTGCAGAATTTTCCATCTGTCCCAACTGTTTTAGGATCCATTCATGGGTTTAGGAAAACTCTTCACAAGGCAAAATTATGACATGCTCTATTCTAATCTGTACACTTCCTATACTACAGGCTTCCTGAACTGAAATACATTTCTCTTTTGCATGTGTCCTAGTAGATTTGTAGTATTTTATAGTCCCTAAAACTGATCATAATATTTACTGTGTAATGAAAATCTCACTTCAGCCACAGTGTTTTTTGTTGTTGTTAAAACGGCCCTTTACCCAACACGACCGTTGCAGGAAGATGCCAAATCGAGGGTTAAAGAGCAAACGAAACCAAGCTTTAGTGCTCAAAGTATATTTCAGACACAATTCCTACATAAGCTGTATAGAATCGCCAAAACTACTGTCAGAGCTGCTGACCAACACCTTCTGACCAATCAGATTTGCTCAACTCAGTGGCACAGTGGTATGATGTACTTTCAATGCTACTGTAAAGATTTTTTTATCTTTATTTTTTATATTTAGGTTATGTAGAGTTGAAATACAGTTCAAAGCCAGTAAGTCAAGATTCAAGATTCACCAGAACTTGCATTAGCCTCGTAGATCAAATATTTTGGTGAAAGACTACAATTGGTGTAATGGAAATTTTTTGAATGTCAATATTTGGCCAAAAATCACTTGAGGTCTGTAGACAGAATTAAAACTTCTGCACCCAGGTTCCCTTTAAGACGCATTCAAGACAAACAACCATATATGCCAAACAGAAGTGATAAGACATGAGCAAAGAGACACATATAAAGCCTCATATAAAGAGCCACATATAAAGCAAATCAAATCAGATGCTTTTCTGACCAAACTGGACTGAAGATCATCATACAGGATTAGCATAACGTTTTATTTTCAGATACCAAACAGAAGCCATGCCTGGTAGAGAGAAGAATTCCCAGTTATTTATTCAGTTTTTCAGAGAACTCTTGAGAACTGAGGTGTTTTTTTGGCAGAACTGTTTGGGATCTGGTCCGTTTCCAACGTCGGTGAGCTCAAAGATTAGACTGAAACATGAAATGACTGCACGATCAGGTCAATAGTCAAGACTTCAAGGTGTGGCTCACCAAAAAAACAAACAAACCTGATCCACATGCTTCCAATTTCCAAAAACACAAACGTGTAGTAGCATAGAGTCAAGGCAACTGGACAGGATGTTTTACTGCTTGTCTGAACACTCTTCCACACAGACTTTGCTGGAGCTTAAATGGAAACTGGAACCGAGAAAACCGCTGATGGCAGGAACTGTTTATTTGCCGTGAAAACGAAACTCGTGTTTATTTTAGAAAGACAAATGAGCATAATCAGTGTCACAACTCTGAATTGATGGAGGAAGTAAATCACCGGCATCTGCTATTATCTGAAATGTTCTATTGAAACAAATCATGGTTTGTAATCTCTAGCTGTCGTTTCTGTCTAAACAAATATTAGTGCTGCTTTGTACAGATGTTTTCTGACTGGATAGTGACATCTCCTTTACAGAAATGAACAAATAAAATGTTTTTACACTACAATAATCCAGGTGGTGGTTCGACGCTTCAGTAAACCCCAAGTTGGACGCTCTTCTCTGAGCTGTAGACAAATTAGACCTTGATCATGAGGAAGCTTACAGACAGAATAGCTGCTCTAAGTTGTTCTGGAGAAAAGTGTCTGCCAATTGTAATGCTGCGTTCAACTAAAGCTCTGATTAAGAAAACACTCCGTTAGAGCAAACTGGAACATCATATATATTCATGTCTATAACAGCAAATTAATAATTACCACTTTTCTACTTTCAAATCTTACAGTAGTATATGAACGGTAAACCTATTACTATATTATTAACGTTAGCTGGCACGTTTGTTGCTGGGTCGTAAGATCTGGTGCACAAACAGAGCAGACAAAAACAGGCACTGATGGAGGAGTCCTTATTTGTGCCAAAATTCTGAAGATCCAATGTGTGGAGGTGTAACAGTTTGGATCAAATCGGTGAAAACGTAGGCTGGTTGCTGAAAACATTTGCTGCTTCCCTAAACCAGCACCAACTCCAGCACCATGAGGGGCCACAATGTGTAGTTTTGAGTAAAACATCTTTAAAAATTTCACCACTCACCTTGACCCAATGCTACTACTTAGCTGCTCGTTAGTAATAAAACGCAAAAATAAAAAAGAGAAGGACATTTCATGGTGCAACCCCCATGCCAACCATTAACATCCCTCCAATGCCCTGAAGAAATCCCGGGTGTTCCTCGATCCCCAGCGGCTGGTAAAACCATGCCACGCACACCATGCAAGAAGTGGGGTGGGGTAGGTCCAGGAGGGCGTGGCTTTGATGACCTTACCTAGGCTTCTGCCCCGTGAGCCACAGATAGGCGTCGTAGAGCAGCGCAGGAATGGTGTGGCTCACCGTTGTCCAGTACTGATTGGTAAACGGGTTGGAACGCAGGTTAACATTGGGACGCCTGAATGCCTGCTCTAACGGGTTCGTCTTGAACGTCATGTTTATACAGTATTCTGCAGGGAGGCATACACACGCATAGACAGACAGAAACAGGACAGCGTTTTAAAAGGGACCACGAGTGGTAAGACGGGACAGAGAAAGAGAGAGAGAGAGAGAGAGAGAGAGAGAGTGCAGAACCCAGCAGATAGCATCTGGCTTATGCATTCTCTCCGGTTCTGCAGTAAGCAACGTCAAGACACGTCACGTGGGGTTAGACTGAGCACGAAGGGAGGGGGGAGGGGTCGGGACGGACGGACGTATGGATGGATGGATGGACGAAGCTATTTACCTGGGCTCCCGTCCCGTTATCCTGAGGAAGAGATCATAGAGGAATGCTGGCGCCTTGTGGCTCACAGCAATCCAGTACTGATTGATTAGATGATTGGATGTGAGATTTACATTGGGCCGCCTGAAAGCTTGCTCGAGGGGGTTCCTCTTGAAAGTGGATATAACATGGTGTTCTAAGAGACAAAAATTGGGGATTCAATCGGGTAAACTCTCCACAGCAGTACATGACTCTTTAAAGATAAAATAACGTCACTTGTCGTTTACGGTAGGGACTGAGCCGCGTGTACGTATCAGTTCAACCGAGAGTGCTCAGTGCTTGCAGAAGGGAAGAGCTCTCATGCACGACAGTCTGTCCATTCTGATTGGTCATTTGTGAGTATTATAAACATTTATAATCAGTCATGCCATAGATTATAGCTAGATTTTAAAAATAAATGTGTATGGATGGAGAACAGATGCATTATGTCGCCACATTTTATATGAAAAATAAACCTTTGACATGAATATAGCAAAAATCTCACTGGGCTAAAATTGTCACTGTTTTTGTCGCATCACTTTGCTCAACATAAGGCAAAATAAAACGATTTAAGTGTTATACCCTAGACCAGAAATAAATAAAAAAATAGCACAGCGAGAAAGTAAACAATAATAGACTGCTTTAGATTTAGGGAATGTCTAAAGGAAGCTCCAGTTAGTGAAACATTTAGAATGAAGTGAAAGAATCGAAGGCTATAGCCTGTTCAGACTGGTCTGACTGGGATGTGCTCACTACTTAAGTGAAACCACGCAGCATTATCCTTATTTGAATTATTCTGATGGGGTATTTGTATCATTTGCCAGTGTTTTGCCTAGCAGGCTACACGATAACAAGGTGTGTTTGATAAGTTCTGGCTTTTGAAAATATAAAACTCTGTTAAATTGAGCAAGAGCAAGTCAATTCTTCTGGTCGCTCTTGGTGTGTGTAATTTCGCCAGGTGTGTATGGTTGTATGGTTTTTCACAGTTAAACCGAGTGAAAGTTGGGAAACACTGAGACTCTTAATAAAAACTATAAAGCTACTATCACAATTCTTCTGTAACTATGAAGCTCTATAGTACTCCTCACAGCATCCTAGCATCTCATGCAGCTACCTAACCCTCACTCGTTTGTATAGAATGCAAGCTTGCATGCAGCTGACATTGTTTATAAATGACCCCGGATGTTAATGGCTCCTCCGGGACATACTTCAGCTCTCTCAGCTCGGAGATCCTCTATAAAGTGATGTAGAGGACCAGAAGTGCAACTAACAGGCAGAACAAACGACTATTTCGCAAGTTCAGCTTGTCATGAATGCCCCAGTTTCTTACGGTTTTGTCAAAAGAATTAAAAGTTACCACAAAAAAATTGAAAGGGCCTCAAGCATCTTCACTATCATTCGGTTAATGGTTTAAATGGGGTACCAGTTTAACCACCCTTCTGTCTTTTTCAAGATAGCACAGAAATAAATATCAGATTAACAAATGCCTAGATTTTTTGAGCACTACCACTGGGGCTGATTTTCTTTCTAGTCCACACTGCTACCAGTGTGGTTTATCAGTGGCACACTTCATCGATTTGATCTCCATCCATCCATTTTCTGTAGCTCTTATCCAACTCAGGGTCACAGGGAACCTGGAGTCTATCCCAGGGGACTCGAGGCACAATGTATGAGACACCCTGGACTTAGTGCTAAGTCATCTCAGGGAAAAAAACCATACACAAACCCATTCACACACTACGGCCAATTTAGTGATGTCAATCGACCTATAACGCATGTTTCTGGATTGGAGGAGGAAACCAGAGTCCCTGGAGGAAACCCCAGAAGCATGGGGAGAACATGCAAACTACACACACGGGGCAAAGGCTGGAATCGGACCTCGGAAGTGCGAGGCAAACGTGCTAACCACTGAGCCATTGTGCCCCGATTTGATCTTGAAATTGGCTATGATTAGATCAGTGACCGAGGAGGAATTGTGTAATCTTCTAGCTTGCAAATGTCTTTTAGAGCAGTATATGTGCTAAAACCAAATAAATGCTTCATACCGACTTCACCCCAGTGAAAGGGATTGATTGTGCCGGTTGTGCAGTTGTACACCAACAAACTTCTTGGCCTGTAAACAAAGAAAAGGAACCTTTGTTAAACAGTAGTAGTTCTCTTTGAATGAGTATTGTTCTTTGAATACTACTCACAGATCCCATGTTCTACTTTAAAGCCTACTGAAATGTATATGTTGTTCTAACTGCTCCAAAGATATTTGGAGCATTAAATAGATAGCAATGTGAAACATCTCGGCTGCATATATGGAGCAGGTCTGATCTCTATGATTTATATGAGCTGTTGGCACACTGACCTCGTGTGTTTCTGTGAGCCTGAGTACCAAGCGGCAGCCAGAGTGGTGTTTATGACCACATCGACTGGCACCAGGTCAGCCACTGCGCTGTTAGAGGCTCTCATGGTGCGTAGGATGCCTTTCCCTGCCTACATAAACAGAACAGTTTCAACGTGACAGCTGTGATCTCCGACACACACACAAACGCTTCTGACAACAGAATATATAATCAAATCAAAGCAGATAATTTTACAGTAATAACAGTGATAAAAGAACAGCATGTGATGAGGATGATTATGATGATGAAGATAGCCATGATGGAGACAATAGAAACAGTGATATTGCAGGCCATGATGAAGGTGATGACAATGTTAATAGTGATAGTGATAATGCAGACAATGTTGATGGGGACAAAGATGTTGATAGAAATATTGTTGATGGTGACGATGATGATTGTGATGGTAGTGATGATGGTGGCAGTAATGTGATGTTGATTATAAGCGTGACAATAGAGATGATTATGATGAGCATGATGTTAGTGATGACCATGATTATGACAATGACAGTGAGAATGATGATGATAGTGATGAGCATGATGACCATGATTATGATGACAGTGAGAATGATGATAATAATTGTCATGATAGTGATGACCATGATTATGACAATGACAGTGAGGATGATGATGATGATGATGGTCATGATAGTGATGAGCATGATGACCATGATTATGATGAGAGTAAGGGTGATGATGATAATGATGACAGTGAGAATGATGATGATGATGATGCTGATAGTCATGATAGTGATGACCATGATTATGATAAGAGCGAGGGTGATAATGATTCTGATGATGATAATCACTTACAGCAATGAATATTCCGCTCGGTCCATTGAAATTATCTATCCAGCCCTGGTGTAGAAAACAGTAAATGCATCAACACACAGTATCACAGTGTGATAAGGCGACATTACAGTAGAGTGAGAGATATTTACAGGAAACGGCTCTTTCCAGCTGGCTCCTACTATAGAAGGGCGGACGATTGCTACGTTGAGGTTCCCGCACTCCTGTTGAACCAGGTACTCAGCCAGGGCTTTGGTGTAGGTGTAGGTATTGGGTCGCTCACCGAGCAGCTTCGGGGTCATCAGACTGACCAGCTTATCGTCCATCCATCTGAACATAAGCAGAATCAGGAATTCATTAGCACTCTTAATCAGGGTTACAGAAATGACAGTCATTTAAAACACTTACTCCAGTGTGTCGATGAGCTTCCTGTAGTCGACAGGTGGCGGGTAGATGACCTCCTCGATGAGCTCTCGGTCACAGTTAGCGTATGCAGTGGAGACGTGAATAAACACCTCTAACTGCTTCATCCCGTGGGCAAGACTCAGCATCTTCTGTGTGGCCAGAACGTTCAGCTGCATGGCATCTCTGATGAACAAACACATACGACAGTGTGACTGAAAACTCGGGGTGATAATCCCTTCCTGATTCAACAATTTACATTCCTTCCACCTACACAAGCCACTTATTTAGACAGTTATGTGCTTATAAAAGTGATAAAAGAAATATTATTTTAAAAATCTTATTTATGTTAAAGGGTTTATCCTTGGATTGTTTATCCATTTTCGTTTTTTTTTCCATTATAACCTGTAAGTTACAATATAATGGATGACTTGTCTTGGTGACCTAAGACAAAAGTGTGGTTTTGTCTACTCCTGTCTCTAATTTATGCTTCCACTGGTCAGCATGAGAGTCCACAAACATGGACAGAAAAAAATAAAAAGACTTCCAATCAATAATATCAACATGAAATATATTGAGTGTTTAAGAGTGAGGGAGGTGATGATTATGATGACCGAGAGAATAATGTTGATGATGATGATAGTCATGATAGTGATGAGCATGATGACCATGATTATAATGAGAGTGAGGATGATGATGGTCATGGTAGTGATGAGCATGATGAAAATGATTATGATGAGAGTGAGGATGATGTTGATAGTGATGAGTATGATGACCATGATTATGATGAGAGTGAGGATGATGATGATAGTCGCTTCAGCCACCTCAGGCTTGCTCACTTGGGATAACATCTAGGACTGTTTTTCTGTTTATATGTTTGTTGTTTTCTTATATTGTTTCTTATGTAAAGCTGCTTTGAGACAATGCTCTTTGTTAAAAGTGCTATACAAATAAAATTGAATTGAATTGAATTGAATAGTGATGACCATGATTATGATGAGAGTGTGGATGATGATGATGATGATAGTGATGAGCATGATGACCATGATTATGATGAGTGAGGATGATGATAGTGATGAGCATGATGACCATGATTATGATGAGAGTGAGGATGATGACGATGATAGTGATGAGCATGATGACCATGATTATGATGAGAGTGAGGATGATGACGATGATAGTGATGAGCATGATGACCATGATTATGATGAGAGTGAGGATGATGACGATGATAGTGATGAGCATGATGACCATGATTATGATGAGAGTGAGGATGATGATGATGATGATAGTGATGAGCATGATGACCATGATTATGATGAGAGTGAGGATGATGACTATGATAGTGATGAGTATGATGACCATGATTATGATGAGAGTGAGGATGATGATGATGATGATAGTGATGAGCATGATGACCATGATTATGATGAGTGTGAGGATGATGATGATAGTGATGAGCATGATGACCATGATTATGATGAGTGTGAGGATGATGAAGATGATAGTGATGAGCATGATGACCATGATTATGATGAGAGTGAGGATGATGACTATGATAGTGATGAGTATGATGACCATGATTATGATGAGAGTGAGGATGATGATGATGATGATAGTGATGAGCATGATGACCATGATTATGATGAGTGTGAGGATGATGATGATGATGATAGTGATGAGCATGATGACCATGATTATGATGAGAGTGAGGATGATGACTATGATAGTGATGAGCATGATGACCATGATTATGATGAGTGTGAGGATGATGACTATGATAGTGATGAGCATGATGACCATGATTATGATGAGAGTGAGGATGATGACTATGATAGTGATGAGCATGATGACCATGATTATGATGAGTGTGAGGATGATGATGATGATGATAGTGATGAGCATGATGACCATGATTATGATGAGAGTGAGGATGATGATGATGATGATAGTGATGAGCATGATGACCATGATTATGATGAGTGTGAGGATGATGATGATGATGATAGTGATGAGCATGATGACCATGATTATGATGAGTGAGGATGATGACTATGATAGTGATGAGTATGATGACCATGATTATGATGAGAGTGAGGATGATGATGATGATGATAGTGATGAGCATGATGACCATGATTATGATGAGTGTGAGGATGATGATGATGATGATAGTGATGAACATGATGACCATGATTATGATGAGAGTGAGGATGATGACTATGATAGTGATGAGCATGATGACCATGATTATGATGAGTGTGAGGATGATGATGATGATGATAGTGATGAACATGATGACCATGATTATGATGAGAGTGAGGATGATGATGATGATAGTGATGAGCATGATGACCATGATTATGATGAGTGTGAGGATGATGATGATGATAGTGATGAACATGATGACCATGATTATGATGAGAGTGAGGATGATGATGATGATAGTGATGAGCATGATGACCATGATTATGATGAGAGTGAGGATGATGATGATGATAGTGATGAGCATGATGACCATGATTATGATGAGAGTGAGGATGATGACGATGATAGTGATGAGCATGATGACCATGATTATGATGAGAGTGAGGATGATGACGATGATAGTGATGAGCATGATGACCATGATTATGATGAGAGTGAGGATGATGACTATGATAGTGATGAGTATGATGACCATGATTATGATGAGAGTGAGGATGATGATGATGATGATAGTGATGAGCATGATGACCATGATTATGATGAGAGTGAGGATGATGATGATGATGATAGTGATGAGCATGATGACCATGATTATGATGAGAGTGAGGATGATGATGATGATGATAGTGATGAGCATGATGACCATGATTATGATGAGTGTGAGGATGATGATGATAGTGATGAGCATGATGACCATGATTATGATGAGTGTGAGGATGATGATGATGATGATAGTGATGAGCATGATGACCATGATTATGATGAGTGTGAGGATGATGATGATGATGATAGTGATGAGCATGATGACCATGATTATGATGAGAGTGAGGATGATGATGATGATGATAGTGATGAGCATGATGACCATGATTATGATGAGAGTGAGGATGATGATGATGATGATGATAGTGATGAGCATGATGACCATGATTATGATGAGAGTGAGGATGATGATGATGATGATAGTGATGAGCATGATGACCATGATTATGATGAGTGTGAGGATGATGATGATGATGATAGTGATGAGCATGATGACCATGATTATGATGAGAGTGAGGATGATGATGATGATGATAGTGATGAGCATGATGACCATGATTATGATGAGAGTGAGGATGATGATGATGATGATAGTGATGAGCATGATGACCATGATTATGATGAGAGTGAGGATGATGATGATGATGATAGTGATGAGCATGATGACCATGATTATGATGAGAGTGAGGATGATGATGATGATGATAGTGATGAGCATGATGACCATGATTATGATGAGAGTGAGGATGATGATGATGATAGTGATGAGCATGATGACCATGATTATGATGAGAGTGAGGATGATGACGATGATAGTGATGAGCATGATGACCATGATTATGATGAGAGTGAGGATGATGACTATGATAGTGATGAGTATGATGACCATGATTATGATGAGAGTGAGGATGATGATGATGATGATAGTGATGAGCATGATGACCATGATTATGATGAGTGTGAGGATGATGATGATAGTGATGAGCATGATGACCATGATTATGATGAGTGTGAGGATGATGATGATGATGATAGTGATGAGCATGATGACCATGATTATGATGAGTGTGAGGATGATGATGATGATGATAGTGATGAGCATGATGACCATGATTATGATGAGAGTGAGGATGATGATGATGATGATGATAGTGATGAGCATGATGACCATGATTATGATGAGAGTGAGGATGATGATGATGATGATAGTGATGAGCATGATGACCATGATTATGATGAGAGTGAGGATGATGATGATGATGATAGTGATGAGCATGATGACCATGATTATGATGAGAGTGAGGATGATGATGATGATGATAGTGATGAGCATGATGACCATGATTATGATGAGAGTGAGGATGATGATGATGATGATAGTGATGAGCATGATGACCATGATTATGATGAGAGTGAGGATGATGATGATGATGATAGTGATGAGCATGATGACCATGATTATGATGAGAGTGAGGATGATGATGATGATAGTGATGAGCATGATGACCATGATTATGATGAGTGTGAGGATGATGATGATAGTGATGAGCATGATGACCATGATTATGATGAGAGTGAGGATGATGATGATGATAGTGATGAGCATGATGACCATGATTATGATGAGAGTGAGGATGATGATGATAGTGATGAGCATGATGACCATGATTATGATGAGTGTGAGGATGATGATGATAGTGATGAGCATGATGACCATGATTATGATGAGAGTGAGGATGATGATGATGATAGTGATGAGCATGATGACCATGATTATGATGAGAGTGAGGATGATGATGATGATGATGATAGTGATGAGCATGATGACCATGATTATGATGAGAGTGAGGATGATGATGATGATAGTGATGAGCATGATGACCATGATTATGATGAGTGTGAGGATGATGATGATGATGATAGTGATGAGCATGATGACCATGATTATGATGAGAGTGAGGATGATGATGATGATAGTGATGAGCATGATGACCATGATTATGATGAGAGTGAGGATGATGATGATGATGATAGTGATGAGCATGATGACCATGATTATGATGAGTGTGAGGATGATGATGATGATGATAGTGATGAGCATGATGACCATGATTATGATGAGTGTGAGGATGATGATGATAGTGATGAGCATGATGACCATGATTATGATGAGAGTGAGGATGATGATGATGATAGTGATGAGCATGATGACCATGATTATGATGAGTGAGGATGATGATGATGATGATAGTGATGAGCATGATGACCATGATTATGATGAGAGTGAGGATGATGATGATGATAGTGATGAGCATGATGACCATGATTATGATGAGTGTGAGGATGATGATGATAGTGATGAGCATGATGACCATGATTATGATGAGTGTGAGGATGATGATGATAGTGATGAGCATGATGACCATGATTATGATGAGAGTGAGGATGATGATGATGATAGTGATGAGCATGATGACCATGATTATGATGAGAGTGAGGATGATGATGATGATGATAGTGATGAGCATGATGACCATGATTATGATGAGTGTGAGGATGATGATGATAGTGATGAGCATGATGACCATGATTATGATGAGTGTGAGGATGATGATGATGATGATAGTGATGAGCATGATGACCATGATTATGATGAGTGTGAGGATGATGATGATGATAGTGATGAGCATGATGACCATGATTATGATGAGTGTGAGGATGATGATGATGATAGTGATGAGCATGATGACCATGATTATGATGAGTGTGAGGATGATGATGATAGTGATGAGCATGATGACCATGATTATGATGAGAGTGAGGATGATGATGATGATGATAGTGATGAGCATGATGACCATGATTATGATGAGTGTGAGGATGATGATGATGATGATAGTGATGAGCATGATGACCATGATTATGATGAGTGTGAGGATGATGATGATGATGATAGTGATGAGCATGATGACCATGATTATGATGAGAGTGAGGATGATGATGATGATGATAGTGATGAGCATGATGACCATGATTATGATGAGTGTGAGGATGATGATGATGATGATAGTGATGAGCATGATGACCATGATTATGATGAGAGTGAGGATGATGATGATGATGATAGTGATGAGCATGATGACCATGATTATGATGAGTGTGAGGATGATGATGATGATGATAGTGATGAGCATGATGACCATGATTATGATGAGTGTGAGGATGATGATGATGATGATAGTGATGAGCATGATGACCATGATTATGATGAGTGTGAGGATGATGATGATAGTGATGAGCATGATGACCATGATTATGATGAGTGTGAGGATGATGATGATGATAGTGATGAGCATGATGACCATGATTATGATGAGTGTGAGGATGATGATGATGATGATGATGATGATAGTGATGAGCATGATGACCATGATTATGATGAGTGTGAGGATGATGATGATGATGATAGTGATGAGCATGATGACCATGATTATGATGAGTGTGAGGATGATGATGATGATGATGATAGTGATGAGCATGATGACCATGATTATGATGAGTGTGAGGATGATGATGGTGATGATAGTGATGAGCATGATGACCATGATTATGATGAGTGTGAGGATGATGATGATGATGATGATAGTGATGAGCATGATGACCATGATTATGATGAGAGTGAGGATGATGATGATGATGATAGTGATGAGTATGATGACCATGATTATGATGAGTGTGAGCATGATGATGATGAGATTATACTTGAAGTAAAGAACATGAGTGACTGAAATGGATGCCTACTTAAGTGGCTCGTTGAAGCGGATGGTTGCGGCACAGTGGAAGACAACGTTGATGTGCTCTTTCAGCGTGTCCTGGTCCTCTTTCCTGAGGTCTAACTCGGGCAGCGTCAGGTCACTGTTCACTGCCACGATCTTCTCCGCGAAATCCGCCTGCTCTTCTCTCAATCTGTCAAAAAGCTGAGGCAGGAACACAGAAGAGGATTAGCTTGTGCTCACTACCCTGAAAGTGCTCATGTTATTGTTACCTTTACTGCAAAACGTTTTTAAATATCTGAGATCAAACATCACAAGCTGCATATAAACCGGTACAGCAGGAAATGTCATACAGATGTTCTTGATTTTTCTGTTGTATACATTTCAAGGCAAAAAATTGGGAAGAAAAAAAATAAAAAATAAAAATAAATAACTCAAAAGGAAATCAAAATCCAAGTAAATAATATAGTATTAAAAAAACCTCACATTTTCATTGATTGTTTTAAATATTCTTAATTTTTATTTTGCATCAATATGTTTTTCTTTTCTTAACAGAAATATTAGTACTTGAGTGTAGAAGGTCACAGAATTGTCCTATCCCAAATGCCATAAGAAATCTCTATTAAAAAAGAAGCAACTGTGAAATAATTAAATGATATGTAACATTACTGTAATATTTATTATCATTCAAATAAAAGTACATAGCTTTTCAGGGGGTTCAATTAGAGCCAAAGTTTAATAAGCTGTGCTTCTGAACATGTTCTCTAATTATATTAAACATTATATTATTATAGTGTACACTGATCAGGCGTAACAATGTGAGCAGTGAGAGGTGAAGGGAATAACACTGAGTATCTCCTCATCATGGCACCTGTTAGTGGGTGGGATATATTAGGCAGCAAGTGAACATTTTTTCCTCAAACTTGATGTTAGTGTTGTGCATTTGAGCGAGTTTGATGAAGGGCCAAATTGTGATGGCTAGACCACTGGATCAGAGCATCTCCAAAACTGCAGCTCTTGTGGGGTGTTCCTGGTCTGCAGTGGTCAGTATCTATCAAAAGTAGTCCAAGGAAGGAACAGTGGTGAACCGGTGACAGGGTCATGGGTGGTCAAGGTTCATTGATGCACGTGGGGAGCAAAGGCTGGCCCGTGTGATCCGATCCAACAGATGACCTACTGTTGTTCAAACTGCTGAAGAAGTTAATGCTGGTTCTGATAGAAAGGTGTCAGAATACACAGTGCAGGACGGGTCAGGGCTGTTTTGGCAGCAAAAGGGGGACCAAGACAATATTAGGCAGGTTGTCATAATGTTATGCCTGATCATTATATTATACATAAAATATTTTAAGCACAATGCAGAAGACCGAATGAGGCTTTAATAAATCAAGCTACTACACAATTCCTGGCAGCGATGCCTGGGTCACGCTCAGGACTCAGACTCGAGCAAGCGAGGACCTGAACTCACCCTGCAGTTGATCATGTCTGCGATGCGGGCGCTCGGACTCTGACCCGCTTTGGGCCGCACGAGCACGTAGACCGCTCTGATACCGGGGCATGAGCGGAGCAGCTTCTCCAGCAGCACTTTGCCCATGAAGCCCGTGGCGCCGGTGATCAGCACGTTCTTCCCCGTGTAGTACTCTGGAATGGTGACCATCCTGAGCGTCCCAAGCCTCTGTACTCACACACCTGGGTCAGTGGCACAAAAAAACAAACAAACAAACTGATCCATTAGTCTGTCATTTCATTAGCTCTCAGTTGCTATGAAGGTTAACCCATCAGAATATAACAAACTCGTGGTATCAGTTCCTCTCATTACAAGCATTATTTATTTATTTTAAATTGAACCATTATAAAAATGATTTATTTCCAGTATCTGTTCATGTTTTTAATAATACCAAAATATGATATGAGCGGTGACCCAAAAAAAAATTCCTGGAATTCCTCCTTCAATTCCTTTCAGAGTACTCTCCTCGTCACGCGATACGCTCGTCCCACCATTCCTCCCATTCCTGAAAACGTTTCCGATACTCATGTTTTGTGAAGCGATAATCACACTGCGGTTAAAATCTGCTCGGCTGATAATGCAGGGTGTGCAGGTGCATTGTCATGGCGTGAGATCCGGATCTGTGTGCATGACACTTCAGAAATATTAAAAAATAAAATTGGATTACTGATCAGAAGGTTGTGAGTTCGAATCCCAGGTCCACCAAGTTGCCACTGCTGGGCCCCTGAGCAAGGCCCTTAACCCTCAGTTGTATAAAATGAGATAAAATGTACAGGGGTTGGACAATGAAACTGAAACGCCTGGTTTTAGACCACAATAATTCATTAGTATGGTGTAGGGCCTCCTTTTGCGGCCAATACAGCATCAATTCGTCTTGGGAATGACAGATACAAGTCCTGCACAGTGGCCAGAGGGATTTTGAGCCATTCTTCTTGCAGAATAGTGGCCAGGTCACTACATGATGCTGGTGGAGGAAAACGTTTCCTGACTCGCTCCTCCTGTTGGAGGTTTCAACACTAAATTGGCCAGTGTTTCAGTTTCATTGTCCAACCCCTGTAAGTCGCTCTGGATAAGGATGTCTGCCAAATGCCAGAAATGTAAATGCAACATTCCAGTTCTGGGAATTTTTGGGTCCCCCATCGTACATTATAATGAGACAAAATGACACGTATGTTTTTCATAAATAAAAAAATACAGAAATGACTTTGAGAATCATGATTTTGATATTTTGGTCATATCCTCCGCCCTTAATGAAAAAACAAATAAAACTGCTGTTCCAAACAAGGATGATCCTGAATACTGAACAGATTGACTCTTAGAGTCATCTGTGACGTTCCTACGGAGTTCTATGCTCCTATAGGTTCTCCTATAGGAGTTCTAAGTAACATCTAAGTATTTGCCTCCTGCATGCTTGGCAGATGAAGCGAGACCCTCCTGCCCAGCAGCACTTCTTAAAAAAAAAAAAAAAAACGGTATGAAGACTTTTGGATATAGAACCGTGTGTGTGCTCTCGAGTCACCAGCCCTGGTTAAATATTTGATCGTGTAAAGTTCCTCAGGCGCTAGAGACCAGGAAATCAGACCGCATTTCAAACCAGGCGTACACTTGGCCTGTGCTTATTCTGCAAGGGAATTCTACAAAATAAAGCCCAGCTGCAAGAAAACTGCACCGAGCGGTCAGCAGAATATTAATCTGGTTTCTTCTCACCGCTGGCATTCACTCATTTCACTCATTCCACTGTGATTCAACTGAGTTTGGTTTAATGAGAGAAAGGCATTGTTGCTTTAGTCCTGTCCAGCTCTCTGTCCTGCTCAACAAACAGATGAGCCTCTGTCAACGCCGTCCTTCTCATCATCTCGCTCACACTTCAGTCACTGACATTTTGAATGAGGTGCTTCTGATGACTCTTCCATGCAAATTACACTCGTGCCAGCAATGCTGCAGCACATCACCTTCCTGTAGGTTATTTTTGCTTTGCCTTTCTGGCCAGAATTCCTGCAGCTCTAGCCGAAATTTGTCTTCCAGATCTTTCCTCGACTTTTACAGTGGGCATTGTTAAACTTCAGTGCAATTGTGCTAGCATTAGACTGGTCCCTCTGTGATGTCAGAGTGCTAACTTCTCACCGCAGTTACACAAGTTTGCCCCAGACTGGCTAAACACATCAGGAGCATTCTCTGATTCAAAGGTTTACTGTGTTTTAGGGTGGAGTTTTCTGTTAAACTGCTCTCTACCACTAGATAAACCACAAGTTCCTGTGGCTCAACTCCAGGCGTTGAAACTCGAAGCGAAGTATGAACACATGCTACAGTACAATTCACTGATAACTAGAACTCTGGGTCATGTGACGCTGTAGAAATTCGGACATTGTGTGTGTGTGTGTGTGTGTGTGTGTGTGTGTGTGTGTGTGTGTGTGTGAGAGAGAGAGAGAGAGAGAGAGAGAGAGAGAGAGAGATTATGCCCTGTGATGTTTTGTCTCCAGGCCCCCTGTAACCCTGTGTAGGATAAGCTCCACAGAAAATGGATGGATGGATGGACATGTAGTTACGTTTAAATTACAGAAATGAAAGAAAGACTTTGGATTATAACCCAAATTTATCTATTTAGGTCAACCACAATCATACACACACACATTCTCACACCCGCACACACTCACTCCATGTGAGTGTTACAGGGTCTGTTACTCATTTCTAAAGGCTCTGTGTTGTGTTCAACTCCTCATTAAAGCTTATACATTTCAACCAAGAATGCAATTCTACAGATATTCAGACTGACACTTGTAGAACACGTCCTTTAGAAATAAATAAATAAATAAATAAATAAATAAACTCAGACCAAACTTCAAACTTGTTCCAGGTGCAGGTGAAACAGGTTCTGCAGACCGACTGGAAATGTGCTGCTTTAGCAGCTTGTTTTTAGTTGACACAGCAGCAAGGGTGTGTTTACTGCATAACACCGGCGTTCGGTCCTGCGTCAGGGTGAACTCCAGAGCCCGTGTGGAGTGAGGGCACACGCAGGGGCACCGGTGTGTGTGTGTGTGTGTGTGTGTGTGTGTGTGTGGCGAATGGGTTTCACACCTCTGCATTGACATCCAACACACGCAAGCTTAAAATAGTGTGCTCTATCCAGGCTGGAGTGTTGGATGGAGGATTCTTGAACCATTTTAACCATCCATCCATCCATCCATCCATCCATCCACTAATAACTAATAACAGGTAAAACACACAATACGCAAGTTACTTTACATCCTGAACGAGTTCGGACCCAAATACGAGTTCATGGGAATCATGATACAGCTCCAGTGCAGGTGAACTGACACCGCTTCCTACCGGTAGTCTCGGGTTCAGTACGGTGCATTAGTGATTTATCATGGAAAAATGAAATGAAATGAAATTCAATTAAAAAATATATAACATAATATAAAGTAAAATTAATAAATTAAATTAAATAACAATAAAATTAAAAATATATATATAATATAAAATGAAATAAATTTAAATTAAATAAAAAAATAAAAATAAAAATATATTAATAAAGCTCCCTTTTAACCCATGCCAAAGTTACAAAGATTTTTAATAAAATATTAAAATGTTCTACTGAAAATTACTGAAACTTTTAAAAAAGAATTGTACACATTTTGCTGTGTCATGGTTTTACATCCAAATCCGGTGTCAAATTTTCTGGTCCACACCTAATCAAAAAAAACTTTAAAAACTCCAGGCATGCATTTCTCACCCTAAGATACTACAAGCTTCTCATACTCGTGAAGAACTCTCTCTCTCTGGTTCTGAATAAAGCCTTCTCCCGCTGTTGGGTTGATTGCAGCAGCTGATATCAGTGAAGAGAATACTGTTGGGGATGCAGATGGCTTTGACCTGCACCACAAACCTTCTACAGACCTTCAATGCTCAATATCCTATATTCCAATATCCATCCTACCTGCCTGGGTCATTTGCTTGACCTCTAGAAGGCAAATGCTGAAAGTCTAATTTGCAAATTCCTACCATCTTCTGAGATGTTCTTCCCAGCTAACGGTCTTACAAGATGGCATGCAAGTTAATAATACTGTTATGGTCCCTGATATTGACTTTATAAGATTACGGTCCCTTAGATCGAGCAGAGTGTGAGAAAAGAATGAGTACTCATAAACCATGTTCACGTCTAACGAGCTACTACTACAGAGCAAAAGTTTTCAAATCCAAATCTTCACATACATACATACATACATACATACACTACCAGTCAAAAGTTTGGACACACCTTCTAATTCCATGGTCTTTCCTGATGTTTATTTCTTTCTACATTGTAAAACAATGCTGAAGGCGGCCGAAATCCACAATAATGTCCTTTGAACAGTTGATATTGAGATGTCTGCTACTGATGCTCTGTAAAGCCTTCATAATGCCTCTAATCTGAGGTGCTGTTAATTGGTGATTTCTGAGGCTGGTGACTCTAAATGAACTTCTCCTCTGCAGCAGAGGTAAGTTTTGCTCTTGCTTTACTGGGATGGTCTTCATGTGAGCCAGTTTCATCATGGTGCTTGATGGGTTTTGCAAATGCACTTGACAATACTGTTCTTGCAAGAACTATTCCAGAACACCTGACCTTCGTGTCTTAAAATAACAACTGACTGTATACTAACTATATATATATATATATATATATATATATATATATATATATATATATATATATATATATATATATATATATATATATATATATATATATATATATATATACACACACACACACATCGTTTTTGTTTTCAGAGCTTAGGATAGTTGTCATTTTTATTTTAGTCTTATTTTATGACGCTCTGACTTGATTTCATTTCCTCCTCAACCTAATTTAAAAAGTAGCTTGGTCTAAGAAGGAAGGATGCTCTAAAAGCCCTTTTATAAGGTTTCAGGTCTAAATTTGGCGCTTTCCAGCCCACTACACTCTTTTTTTGTCAAAGACAAAAACAAAATCCTTAATCAGTTCCTAATTCAATACTCCATGGGCTCTTATATATATATATATATATATATGCATACACACACTATATATAAAATGGCAAGAAGAATTTTCCAGAAGGAACGATATCCAGAGGTAATATCAATATGCCTCCTGTCTTTACTGTGCTGATGCTCTGAGCAGCCGCGTCGATTTGACGTCACTTGCCGAACTCGGGCTTGAGGAGACCGTCTCAGGTTTAGGAGCATGGACTCAGCATGTTCTTTACTTTTACCTGGTTGGAAGATTAGAAACGACGACTCACTGTACGTCCCCCAAGCTCCTCAAATGCAGAGTTAGCATTGGTTTGTAAGAGAACGACTGAACGCTATTCTAAATACCAAATTCTACATTATATTATTTATACATGATATTACATTACATTATTTCTCCTCCTGCTTTACTATGAACGCCGTCAAATCCTGTAATATTTATGTATAAGGCATCCCAACTTACACTGATCAGCCATAACATTGTGAGCAGTGAGATGTGAAGTGAATAAGACTGAGTATCTCCTCATCACGGCACCTGTTAGTGGGTGGGATATATTAGGCAGCAAGTCAACATTTTGTCCTCAAAGTTGATGTTAGAAGCAGGAAAAATGGACAATCGTAAGGATTTGAGCTTTGAGTTTGACCAAGGGCCAAATTGTGATGGCTAGACCACTGGATCAGAGCATCTCCAAAACTGCAGCTCTTGTGGGGTGTTCCCGGTCTGCAGTGGTCAGTATCTATCAAAAGTGGTCCAAGGAAGGAACAGTGGTGAACCGGAGACAGGGTCATGGGTGGTCAAGTCTCACTGATGCACGTGGGGAGCAAAGGCGTGTGATCCGATCCAACAGACGAGCTACTGTTGCTCAAACTGCTGAAGAAGTTAATGCTGGTTCTGATAGAAAGGGGTCAGAATACACAGTGCAGGACGGGTCAGGGCTGATTTGGCAGCAAAAGGGGGACCAAGACAATATTAGGCACTATAAAACCCACTATACACACTAATATATATATATATATATATATATATATATATATATATATATATATATATATAAAAATATATATATATTTATATATATATATATATACATATATATATATATATATATATATATATATATATATATATATATATATATATATATATATAAATATATATATATATATATACATAGGCACAATAAAAACCACTCAGCGTTTCTGAGAGTGATCGGGCCGAGCAAGTGTCGTCCCCTTGCAGCCACGCCGGTGTTAAACACACACGTCTGTCGGGACAAACCTCTGGAGTCACCCTGCCGCGAGTCATTACCTCGTCTGTGTACAACAGATCCTCGCTGTACACGAGGTAACGCAGCTCACACACGTAGGACAGATCTGGGACTCCACCGACACTGAGTGTGACGGATGCAAATCGTTCCGGAAATTCCTGTCCAAACGTGTGAATAATGAATGTTCTGTATGTTCACTCTTTCCTGAGACGAGGCTCTTGGGAACTGAGCTTGACGGTGCTGATGATAAATGGATGCTGTACTCTAGAGATGGTTTATAGGACAGAGGATGAGATTATAAATAAAAGTCAGATGATAAAATATTCTACGACCAGAATCCTCATCCTCATCTTGTGTGTCGTTATGTCTTGCTCTACAGTAGTAGTTTGTTAGACGTGAACATGGTTCACGAGGACTTTTTTCTTTTTCCTTTCCACACACGCACTGTTCGCTTTTCCATATTTGTGCATCACGATATACAGATTTGTGGCAACAATTCGGTAACTTTACATATTTTTAAATTACTTTTAATAATATTGCACAAAAAAATGTTTATAATGTCTACAAAAATGTTTTTATTTTCAACGTTTAAAGAAGATTAAAAAAAAAAAACAATATTAAACTAAATATTTAAGAGTATTTTAATTTGGCAAATTATTATTATTAATAAACATTTTTAATTAACTAATAAAAGAATATAATGATATCAAAAGTGTATTGCATTGTACATGATCACAATACTGATACATCACATCATCATACACTACCATGTGGATGAATACTCGAATTTGATTGGTGCGTCACTGTTGTATTTACGGAAATTAGTTCCGGCTGTACACTGAACTGTGGGTTAATATAAAACAAACAAAAACAAAACATGTTGTTTGACAAAGCAAAATGTGGGGGCGTTTATTTAGGAGAGACTTATTTAAACATTTGGGCAAAGCCCTCTCACTCTCAGTTATACTTACCATTTTCTCAGTAAAATAGCATTCTGTGTGTGTGTGTGTGTGTGTGTGTGTGTGTGTGTGTGTGTGTGTGTGTGAGAGAGAGAGAGAGAGAGAGAGAGAGAGAGACAGAGCGAGAGAGAGAGGTTTGTATTAATCACAGCTATAACTTAAGTAAGAACAGGGACTAACTTGTCTCTTGGATGTTGCACAACGTTACATTGAGCAAAACCATTAACATTAACGAGGTGCTGTATGGTATCCTCTGTAAATCACTGTGGTATAAGCAGAATAAGCAGGTGTTATTCCTTAAATAATGCCACACCTTAGTGGGAAACAGAGATGAAGCAGCTACGGCATAATAAACGTCATGTGACCTTCACAGACAGGAAGCACAAGGGACGAGAGCAACCGAACACTTCATTACTCTTAATGATACCATATTCCATCACTGCCCAGTTCTCAGATCTGACCGGTCACTTACATAACAGTGTCACTCAAATCACAGCTTCACATTAAAAGCTCTGTGAGGAGATTTTTTTTATTTCACGTTTATGGAAGGAGTCTCCAGTTTCAGAGGTTTGTAACAGTAAGTTCTTCACCACAGGAAAGGTTTCATGATGGAGGAGTTTTTATGCTCTGATGTTCCTCAGTATCTCGACTTGCTGCACTTTTTGTGAACATGATGTAAATAAATTATATACAAAATTTATACTACACCTCATTTACCAAGAGAGAGAGACAGACAGACAGAGAGATGCAGAGAGACACACAGACAGAGAGAAAGAGAGAGACCAATACAGACAGAGAGAGAGAGATAGAGACCGATACAGACAGAGAGAGAGAGAGAGAGAGAGAGAGACCGATACAGACAGAGAGAAAGATAGAGACTGATATAGAGAAAAAGAGGGAGACCGATACAGACAGAGAGAAAGATAGAGATACTGATACAGAGCGAGAGAAAGAGAGAGACTGATACAGAGAGAAAGAGAGAGAGAGAGAGAGAGCCCGATACAGACAGGGAGAAAGATAGAGAGAGACCGATACATACAGAAAGAAAGATAGAGAGAGACAGATACAGACAGAGAGAAAGAGAGAGAGAAACAGATACAGAGAGAAAGACAGAGAGAGACCGATACAGACAGGGAGAAAGATAGAGAGAGACTGATACAGACAGGGAGAAAGATAGAGACTGAAACAGAGAAAGAGAGAGAGCCTGATACAGACAGAGAGAAAGATAGAGACAGACAAATACAGACAGGGAGAAAGATAGAAAGAGACCGATACAGACAGAGAGAAAGATAGAGACTGATACAGAGAAAGAGAGAGACCAATACAGACAGAGAGAAAGATAGAGAGAGACTGATACAGAGAGAGAGAGAAAGAGAGAAACTGATACAGAGAGAAAGAGAGAGACCGATACAGACAGAGAGAAAGATAGAGAGAGACCGATACAGACAGACAGAGAGACCGATACAGACAAAGAGAAACCGATACAGACAGAGAGAGAGACCCATACAGACAGAGAGACCGATACAGACAGAGAGAAAGATAGAGAGAGACCGATAGACAGAGAGAAAAAGATAGAGAGAGACCGATAGACAGAGAGAAAGATAGAGAGAGACCGATAGACAGAGAGAAAGATAGAGAGAGACCGATAGACAGAGAGAAAGATAGAGACCGATACAGACAGAGAGAAAGATAGAGACCGATACAGACAGAGAGAAAGATAGAGACCGATACAGACAGAGAGAAAGATAGAGACCGATACAGACAGAGAGAAAGATAGAGAGACAGATACAGAGAGAAAGATAGAGAGACAGATACAGACAGAGAGAAAGATAGACAGAGGCCGATACAGACAGAGAGAAAGATAGAGACCGATACAGACAGAGAGAAAGATAGAGAGAGACCAATACAGACAGAGAGAAGGATAGAGAGAGACTGATACAGAGAGAGAGAAAGAGAGAGAGAGAGACTGATACCGACAGAGAGAAAGAGAGAGACTGATACAGAGAGAAATATAGAGAGAGACCGATACAGACAGAGAGAAAGATAGAGAGAGACCGATATGGACAGAGAGAAAGAGAGAGACAGATACAGACAGAGAGACAGATAAATGCAGACAGGAAGAGAGACAAATGCAGGTACAGAAAGAGACAGAGAGATAAAGAGAGAAAGATTAATAGTTACAGAGACAAGTAGATGGGGGGGGTAGAGAGAGACAGATAAAGACAGACAGAGTGAGAGACAGAGTGAGAGACAGAGTGAGAGACAGACAGACAGAGCTATTAGACACTTTCATTCTGTCTCACTTACACTTGATGAAGTTAGTATTCAGTGAGACAGTGAAATCGGTTTAAGAGAAACTCTTAGTTCACTTTCTGTTCACTTTCAGAGAGCGGAAATAAACACAGACCAGAAGTACACCACTTATCTCCACTAGTCGTGTTCACACACCGTGTCATTTACTGCATTTTTATTCCACTAAAATCGCTCAGAAATCAACTTTAAGCGGAACCTGACAGAATGTTTTCCTCTTCATGGCAGCAGCAGCAGATAGGCGTCGCTTTCACACTGCACCACTGTGCTACAGCTAACGGAGCTAACACTCTACATACGCGTGCATTTCTGCAAACTAACACTCCTGAACACCGGGATAAAATCCCACAGACATGGCAAAGTGGAGCGCAGGAGGTTGAAAAGCCACCGCTTACCTCAGATATGTAATATACTCCACCCTGGGCTCCTGCGTTTATTAAACAGCAACACAACCCGGTGCAGATCCGCTTCAGTACTGATGCCACACGCATCCGCCGCGCGCTGCCGGAGTTTCAGTGTTAGCATTAGCTTAGCTTCGGAGAGCAACGCCGGGTTGCCAGGCAATGGAAATCAAAGCGCGTGCTGACGTCACGTCACTATATACATACACACATAGACACCGCGAAAAAAACAAACAAATAATAATAATAATAATAATCATAATAATAATAATCATAATAATAACAACAACAATAATGAATGTTTACGTCATTTTAAAAAGGTCAAAATAACAATAACATAAGGTGACATTTAAAATAATTTATGTTGAATATTTAGTCCATTAGTTCATCTATCCAATCCATCCATCCATCCATCCATCCAGTCATTAATTCCATCCATCCACCCATCCATCCATCCATCCAGCCAATCATTAATTCATCCATCCAATCCATCCGTCCATCCAATCCATCTGTCCATCCATCCATCCAGTCATAAATTTCATCCATCCATCCATCCATCCATCCAGTCATTTATCCATTCATAAATTTCATCCATCTATCCATCCATCCATCCATCCATCCAGTCATTTATCCATTCATCAAGCTGTCAATCCATCCATCCATCCATCCATCCATCCATCCATCCATCCAGTCATTTATCCATCCATCCATCCATCCATTCAGTCATTCATCAGATCTTGAGCCTGAAATAAAAGTTCATCTGTTCAAGCTATAATTGAAACACAAAATTTTGTCCTAAAAAATGAAGGTTAAATAAAGGTTTTTTTCGTGAATAGAAGCTATTAAAATTCAGTTCATTAATTCATTACAATGTAATCATTATTGATTTCTTGATTATCTTGTGAATAAGGACATAATGTGAATAATCTTTTAAAGGAATCTTAATTTTAACCACAGCCACAACACGCAGCTTTATGAAGGATGTTCCTACTTTGGGAGCTTTTCTTAAGGAAAGTTAATAGAGAGCTTCTTTGTCAACTCTATTTCAGCAAAAATAATAAATTACTATTTTTAGTAAATGATTAGTGAACGCAACACTATGCACAGGTGCCAGTGTAGTTCGATTTTTAACATTTTTAAGAAATAGAGGAGGATAATGACAATGTAAAGACATAGGTTTTATGACAGATTTTCAAACACAGTAGAAAGGGAAGTGAGGGACACTGAACACTGATTACACACAGCTCCCACAGTCAAAAGGGCAGCAATGTCTGCAATAAATGTCAAGACTTTCAGAGTTTGGCACAGAGGAGAACTGCAGAGAGAGAGAGAGAGGTGAGAGAGAGACAGAGAGAGAGAGAGAGAGAGAGAGAGAGAGAGCAAGAGATAGACAGTGAGAAAGAGAGAGAGACAGAGAGAGCGAGAGATAGACAGTGAGAAAGAGAGAGAGCAGACAACCACTCAGCCCCTTATCTCAGGACACCAGACAGTGTTAGATATATTAAAGTTTCTGTTTACATCTCCACATCTCTCTCTCTCTCTCTTTGAATAAATAGATAAACACTGATCAGCCATAACATTAAAACCACCTTCCTATTATTGCCCCCCTTATGCCACTACAACAGCTCTGACTCGCTGAGGCATGGACTGCATGTGCCCACACATATCCATGGTCCTTACTGAAAAAAAACATACTATAACTAAGTTTTTTTTACTACAAATAAATTTATCTAATATTAATCTAGATTAATAAAACATAGCTTTATCACACACACACACACAAATATATATATATGACTCGACTCTGGTGTGACGTTTTCTTTCTACTTTCTACTCCTCCATCTTCCTCCCCTCTTGCTCATCCTCTTCCTCTTGTCTGTTAATGTTATTCGTCATAGTCCTCTCCTGTGTTGGTGATGGAGACATATTTCCTTTGTATTTCCTGAACATTCCACCATGCTACATAAGCTCTGATGAGAAAAGGAATAAATAAATAAATGGAAAAATGAATGAATTTTTTCATATTTCTTTCTTCATAGCCCCCATGAGGAAGAGAAGTTGCATATCCTTGAGGAACAGAGCACAGGTGATGTAGTGTCTAACCACAGAGCTGTAGAAAAGCTGACAGCGTGAAACGTGACACAAGATAGAGTCTCTTCAGAGTGACCCAATATGAGTTTGAGACTGAGTTTGGGGAAGCACTGAGAGACAGTTATTACACAAGGGTGTACAAGGATTGGAGGAAGTGCCAGTGTAAGCTAAAACAGTTCACAGTTACAGTTTGAAAGGTGCAAGCTATAATATTTACTCAAGCGACTAGGAATTACAGTGCGTTTACTTCAAACCGTTCTTGTCAGGCCTGCTGTTCAGAGTTTATGTAGGATTTATTTTCTTTCAGGTGTTCCTGAAGCCCATAATTACCATTATGGAGGTTTACGAACGTTGCCAGGCAACATTGCCATGGAGATCCCACTTGGATTTGGTTGCACAATAAGCTGATCATTATTTACTTCTAGGCAGCTAATGCCACGATTAACACGGAGCATTTAGCAAGCAGAGCAGTTTCTGTGAATGGAGTAAATGGAGTGGGGCATTAGTTACTGCACTTGTTAGTGCATACATACTCTTCTGTCCATCAGTGAGACTAGTCTCTCTCTCTCTCTCTCTCTCTCTCTCTCTCAACGGCTTTGACTGTAATTAAGGCATGAACTTTAGCTTTAGCTTCAGCTGCTGTGGAGATGGAAAAAAGAGACCTCAAACCTCTTATTAAGTGAAAACGGGGGCAATTTAGTGGCAGATACAAATTTTTTTACAGGTCTATTTACTTTAATGATTCTTTTTCATAGATTCATAGGTACAACAATTCATTTTCATCGATTCATCACTTTCATGGATTCATTAATGATTCTTTTTCATAGGTTCATTATTGTAAAGATTCATACGTACTTTAATGACTAATTATTATAGATTCATTATATTAAAGGTTCATAGGTACGTTAGCGAGTCGTTTCTCATAGATTCATACAACAATTCATTTTCGTCGATTCATTACTTTCATAGATTCATACATTAATGATTCTTTTTCATAGATTAATTATTGTAAAGATTCATAAATACATTAATGATTCATTTTTATAGATTCATTATTTTAAAGATTCAAAGATACGATAATGAGTCATCCCTTCATGAAGAGTCATAAAGAGTCATGATTCATTTTTACTGATTCAAATGTGTGGAATAAGCCAGTGGAACCAACTGGGAAACCTGCATCTGTCTTTTCAAAATAAATCAAATCTTTCTTTGCTGAGAAAATGATTACACTTTCAGCACAAAAAATTATAATAATTTTTTTTGTCTACTTTTTACAAAAGTGCTGTACAGCTCAAACTGGATTACACGGAAATCTTCAGCCCTAAAGGTCACCCTTTCTTGCCTCTTATTCACCAGGGAATTCTTGACTGCAGTAAAAAGTGACTCCTTTTAGCGCTTCTCTGTTTTATTGACTGTCTGAAACAAAACCTGTTCAGGATATAAATCCAAAGCGGTTCATGTTCCATCGTTGACCTTCACGAAACTGGTGTGTTTTCAGACCAGAGGCATTTTCCTGATGCCACATGCGTTTTTATCAGGCTTTTAACAGGCGTGCTCAGCTTCCTGGCTGGTGAATGACCAGTGCTCAGTAAACCTGGAGCGCTGAATGAACTTATCTCCTGTTTTAAAAACACTGTAATAAATGTAACCAGAAAATCTAAATTAATAATATTTTAACTGTATGGACAAGGAAAGTAAAATGCCTAGACATGAGATTAGACTGTCCAGATTAGATTTATTTATTTTTTTTGAAAACTGAACTGTTTTTTTTTATTTTTCACATTTAGTTACCCAGTTGTCCCCTGTTTACAACTTTAACACCCCTTCCTCTGTATAAAAGCCCCAGGTTTAACTGGAGATGTCAGCATTCATGTCACAATGACTCTCTTGTCTCTCTGGATCTTTGCAGTTCTCCTCCGTCTCATGTGCCGTTCACGTGCTGCCCTTCTCGACGGTAAGAACATCACTTTTAACACGCTACCAGTGAAATGTTTTGATGTATGGTGCACACGAACATTCTTCCGGTAATTACGGCAATGTCATCATCTGTACAGGAGCAAAGTGTGGCTCTCCACGGCTAGGAAGCACATTCGACCGCTACCTGAGGATTGTTGGAGGCTCACCGGCGCTTTACGGTTCTCACCCCTGGCTGGCATGTACCTTTCTAACTGATGCAGTGTAATAATAAAGGGTTTTTTTCAGCTCAGGGGGTGATTTTACCGTGTCCAGGTGAGTAAAGTGAGCTATGTGTTTTCAGGTGTCTCTGAGATTCAGAGGATCTCATTTCTGTGGAGCTGCCATCCTTACTGACTGCTGGCTTCTGACTGCTGCTCACTGCTTCTCTACTTCCACAGCGTGAGGACTAATGCTATGTCTTTACTCTTATACTACTACATAAAAAATAAGTAAATAAAAAAAATAAAAAAAATTAATAATAATAAATGAATGAATAAAAAAAAAGAAAGGAAATAAATAAATGAAAAGATTTATTATTGTTATTATTAGTATTAGTATTATTATTTTTTTTGTTATGCAAGTCGATGTACTTAATAATACTTAATAATATAATTTCTATTACTAATATAATTTGAAATAATATTTTACTGCAGATCTCTTTTTAAAAAGAATTTAAAAATCCTTTTATTCATGCATTTTATTTAATCTGCTTTTAATCGGTTTCTAAATATAGTATCCAGTGGTATTATCACTGGACAAATACGCAAGTTTTAATTTTTATGGATTAAAATAAGCTTAAGGCATATTAAAAGAAAAATACTATATCATAAATAAAAATAAAGTGCAGCAGAAGTAAAGAGATCCGTCATATGCAGAGGAAAATAGGATTTTTTTTTTTTAAATCTAGATTTAAAAATGAATATTGAATGAATATTTTGGTAAATATTGTACTATTTATGAAGTAACCACCCTTCATTATCCCTTTTGACACCTCACTCGTCTGTTATATTGCGCAGTATTTTTAGGACTACTGGATAAATATTCTTACATTTTTACTAAACTGTACATATTCTTACTGAACTGTACAGTTTACAGTGTGTTCTATTCATACATTCGAGCACACGGTGTGTATGATAAGTGTATTTACTTTTGAACACTGTGTAATCAGGACCAGATCAGCAATGTGACAACACATGACAAGTGATTTGATTGCATTCGATACATCTGTGTTTGGATAGAGAGTTCCTGCATGTTGTGGAGGCCGTAGTGGGCGAGTATGACCAGAGAGTGGTGGATCGTGGGGAGCAGACGTTTGGTGTGAAGAATGTGATACTTCATGAACAGTACCATCATACACTTCCTATGAACTATGATATTGCCCTGCTAGAGCTGAAAGGACACATCCACTTCAGCAAGTTTTTTTTTTTCAGTTTTTTCAGTCATTTGTCCAGTCATACATATATACTGATTTAAATAGTTGAAAAGTGTTCCAGTGCATCAAAATGGACTACTTTTGCTTGACATTGACTAAACTTTGACTAACCTTTTAACCATAAAAGTTTAGTCAGCTCTTTTAACCACAAGAACGTGGTTTCCTGAACTTCCTGTATATCATTGACAGATGATTTTGCTCAGCCTGTATGTCTTCCTCTGCCTGGTGAGATGTTCCCACCAAAGACCCCTTGCGTTGTTGCTGGATGGGGACGGACGAAAGAGAGTAATGATATTCAAGGTTTATTTACATGGATAATAACTTTAATGCCAACTTGATTGAGTATTTAGCAGTTTTGCTTATTCTCAGGAGGTCGGGTGGCTTCAATTGTTCATGAAGTGCAGTTGGACCTGGTGGATCCAGCCACCTGCAAGCATATCCTACAGACCCTTAGACCAGGACTGCAAAACCTCACAGTGTTGTGTGCTGGACCAGAGAGAGGAGGGAAAGATGCCTGCCAGGTACCTAACCCTGACTTCCATCAATCACTTTCTTAAAGGTGGTTTGGCACATGTTCCAAACGTTGTGGCAACTACCTGAGAAGGCCAGTCTAGACATAGTTTCCAGGATCTGTTGATCCAGAGACATTCTCAAACTGAGTATGAGGTCCCATCAGCGGGGCCTTAGCCAGGCTGAGGTGCCCAAGGCAACAACCAAGGCATTTTGGTGTTCAATGTTTGTTTCTAAACCAACGTTTTCCAAAAAAGCCACAAACGATAACAAGTAGCTAACAGCTAATGGAAAGGTTTCAACAAAAATATCTTCCTCAAACCAGACTTGCTGGTATGGTTTAGAAAAAGTTTGATTGATAGTATAGTTCACGCACTCACTTTCAGTGATCGTATTATCCTTGTAAGGGCCAGAGTGAATAGAGAACCTATCCTGGAAATACTGGGTGTGAGGTGGGAATACTTGATGCTATGACATAACTAAATAAAAATCATTAAAATCATACAAATCATGAGGCCCTGCTGATGAGACTTTAACTCATATTTAGTATGAGAATGTCTCTGGATCAATGGATCCTGGAAACTATGTCTGGACTGACCTTCTCAGGTAGTTGCCACCTCATCCTCACCAGATGAAGTAAACAAAAATAAACAATTAATGAATGAATGACATGAACACTTACTGTATTCCACAGGGAGACTCAGGTGGACCTTTGCTGTGCCCACGGGCTGATGGACAATGGGTGGTGGTCGGAATCACATCATGGGGCAAAGGATGTGGACGCAGCTGGATCAACAACCGGATGAAACCTCTGATTGGAAGAAGCTCACCTGCAGTGTTCACTAGCATCCCTGTGTTCATCAAATGGTTATTCTGGAAAGGTGTGCCTCTTCTCTGGAGAAAGGGTTCAATATACAGTATGAGTGCAGTTTTTGAAGTAGTTTGCCCATTTGAGTCATAATGTTTTTGGGAATAAAGCTGACATTTGTTGTCTTTCAGGAAAAACAATCTCCCAGTTAAATGTACAAGATGGAGCTCTAAAAGGCAGTGAGGGAATTATACAATACCCGGTTCACCCAGGCCTGAACTACAGCAACAATGAGTGAGTCCTCAATGTTTCAGTGCTTTTTCTTAAGGTGTTCAGGAACACTGACTTGTTGTTGTTTTGTGGGCAGGGCAATCTCTTGGTCTATTACTGTACCAAGTGGCAAAAGAATCCTGTTAGAATTCTTGAAGTTTGACCTGGAGAACCACCCTCTGTGCCAAAGTGACCACCTCACTGTGTTCACCGGTGAAGGCCTACCAATAGGTAAGGTAAGATTTAGAATGACAGTGTGAACCAAAAATGGTTTCGTAAGGGTTCTTTAGTTGGTTGGGGTTCCAAGTGGCTTTAAAGATTATCCCAGGAAAACTGTGTGTGAAGTAGGAGTACATAATATGGTAGACCTTCTCTGGGCACCAAGTTTCCAAGTTTCTGGGAGGTTTGGGGAAACCAGCATCAAATTATGGAAAACATGGTGTGCTCCCACCTCATAGGGGAGTGCATTCTCACCTCATTCCAGGGTAAATCTGGGGCATATTCCAGAAACACAGGGTATAAATAGGACTATACCCTAGGTGGGACAGCAGACTATGGCAAAGGACAATGCACAAATACATTCCCATGTTCATTCATAGTAGAAGATTAGATGGGCCATTCAACTTTACTGGCAAGGTTTTGGGTGGTTTTAAAAAAAAAACCCAATCAGACATGAAGAGAATGTGTAAAACTGTACATAGACAATGACCTCAGCTTAGGACCAAACCAAAGACCTTGGAGCTGTCTTTTTGACTAAAAAATAGAAACAGAACTGAAGGCTGAAATCAGTAGGATGGCAATGCTCGACAAAAGCTTCACACTAAAATGTAGCCTCTGCTCTGATATATGACCTTTGACCACATGTATCTTGCTCTGTATTTGTAACCAGGCCGATTTTGTGGCAGCAAGTCCCCTGCACCAGTGCTCATACACTCCAACACCACCGTGCTTCATTTCATTTCTGATTTCAGCATCTCAGGCTCAGGCTTCTCTGTCCGCTTCAGAGCCGTCGAAGCTGACTACACTTTGGGTGAGTTACAAAATCGGGTGTCGCAACCGGTCACACTACCAAACCATAGCTAGCAAAGCTGGTTCTTAGAAAACATGATTTAAAAAAAATCAGTAGAGTAAAGAGCTACAACATGACAGTTATTAATAGATAAGTCAACAGAACAGGTACTGGGACCTCATTCCTAGCATATTTCTTTGTGTATGTTAGGGAGGGTCATGTGCAGAGCCATCAAGCAGAGGAAAATTTGTGTAGGTTTTTTTGTTGCATGCCAATTGTTATCATCATCAAACGTTGTGGAGGTTAGTTGCCTTGGGCATTTTTTTTTCCTTTGGGTGCCATCATACAACACAACTTTTAACTGGGTACACATTTGTTTTTTCACTGTCACATGCTAGTTTTATCGGTCTTGCCTGGGCCTGACGATTGACCACGATTCTGATAACATTCTACTTTATCTGTTTACAACTTTTAACAGTAAATATGGTCCAGACAAAACAGAATAGCTTTAGATCCCTAATAAACGAGAGGAGACAGTGGTGAACACATGAAGAAGAAACCTTGAGTGGATCCTGGCTCAAAATGGAACCTGCCTCTTTCTGGGTGTCACCAGATAGTGAGATTATAAATAATTACACCTTCTAGTTAGACTTCATTATACAAACAAACCAAAACAAATGTAAATTCTGACCAGTGATGGATGTTAGACGGGTCCAGGGACAAGAAATCCAATGCGTTATGGGAAAGGTACGATTACTGCTTCCATTAAAAACAATAATCCAGTAGACAATAGGAACCCAAATGCAAAGATGCCATTTTGAAGTAAATGTGTGGACTCTACAGGACAGAATTTGTCCAGTGCCCTTGAGAACCCAATGTCTTATACTTGTTAACATTTTCTTTGCCCTATTCAGCTAATTAACAGCTGTTCCTAAGTTAAAACAGCCAGCTTCTAGCAGGGAAAACACAAATACACTATATTGCCAAAAGTATTCGCTCACCTGCCTTGACTCGCATATGAACTTAAGTGACATCCCATTCCTAATCCATAGGGTTCAATATGACGTCGGTCCACCCTTTGCAGCTATAACAGCTTCAACTCTTCTGGGAAGGCTGTCCACAAGGTTTAGGAGTGTGTTTATGGGAATTTTTGACCATTCTTCCAGAAGCGCATTTGTGAGGTCACACACTGATGTTGGACGAGAAGGCCTGGCTCTCAGTCTCCGCTCTAATTCATCCCAAAGGTGTTCTATCGGGTTGAGGTCAGGACTCTGTGCAGGCCAGTCAAGTTTATCCACACCAGACTCTGTCATCCATGTCTTTATGTCTGACTGCTCTAGAGTCCAGAGGCGGCGTGCTTTACACCACTGCATCCGACGCTTTGCATTGCACTTGGTGATGTATGGCTTGGATGCAGCTGCTCGGCCATGGAAACCCATTCCATGAAGCTCTCTGCGCACTGTTCTTGAGCTAATCTGAAGGCCACATGAAGTTTGGAGGTCTGTAGCGATTGACTCTGCAGAAAGTTGGCGACCTCTTCGCACTATGCGCCTCAGCATCCGCTGACCCCGCTCCGTCAGTTTATGTGGCCTACCACTTCGTGGCTGAGTTGCTGTCGTTCCCAAACACTTCCACGTTCTTATAATACAGCTGACAGTTGACTGTGGAATATTTAGGAGCGAGGAAATTTCACGACTGGATTTGTTGCACAGGTGGCATCCTATCACAGTTCCACGCTGGAATTCACTGAGCTCCTGAGAGCGACCCATTCTTTCACAAATGTTTGTAAAAACAGTCTGCATGCCTAGGTGCTTGATTTTATACACCTGTGGCCATGGAAGTGATTGGAACACCTGATTCTGATTATTTGGATGGGTGAGCGAATACTTTTGGCAATATAGTGTATGTACAAGTATTCTCCAGGACCAGGGTTGGGGGTGCAGATATGTATGAATTCCAGAAAGTCCCCCAGATCCACCACATTGAGAGAATACTGTGTTATAACAATGCCTATTATATTTTGGAAATTCTATTGTGAAGCTAATATTTTCAAAACATTCCTAGTTCTCCCCTTGGATATAGATATGAACAACATCTAATTTCCCCATCTTTGTATCCACATATTTCCATCATTAGCCCTAATCTTGAGTGCTAATTATTTATAACACTCTGTCTGGCTGGGTTCAGCATGCACAGCTCTCCAAACAGGTGTGTACCTGGCACTAGAGACAGCTTTATCTCCTGAGACCTCCGTCTGTGCTCTTTTTCTAAGGTGACACAGCACAGGTGGGTCCCAGGAGACCTTGTGCTGGCAGGGCCATGACCATAACGACAGCTATGCCGGAGGATTGCACACACACACACACACACATCCCCAGAGAGTCAGGAGTGGTGGATCAAAACATCACTGCCGCACTTTCTCTCTCCACCACATGACCTCTGGTGGAAAGAAACACAACACCACAGCGTGTTTGTATTGCATGCAAACTGGCATTGTCTGCTGGGAGATGAGTGTGTGTGTGTGTGTGTGTGTGTGTGTGTGTGTGCACCGTGCTTGACCACGCTTGGCTCCACCAATGCCTCCTCTTTTGTGTTTGTTCAGGCCCAGGCTGCGGCACAGTGGCACTGTTTCAATCCTTGGCGACCGTGCAGAGCCCCGACTACCCGCTATTCTATGGCGACGACACCCATTGCCGCTGGGTAATCTACGTCCGCGAGGGTTATGTTGTCAAGGTATCAGGGCTTGAGGGTCATGGTCAGGGCGTGAGGCTGGCATGGTCAACTCGTCTCTGGGCATGAATGCATTCATTGGCTGTTTGAATATGCAGTGAGAGTGGAGACCTCGCGATCAGTTTTCCAGGCCAGAGAGAATGCGATACTTGTTTCCATTAGAGTAGGGCTGAGGGATATACCTTTTTTTAGGGAGGCCAGTACTGATTTACATATTGGTGTGCAGTTTTGAAAAGCGTTAAGTAATAAAACACTTAGGGTGGGGCGATGCTGTTATAAAGAAATTGTTAATCCCAGGGTGGCGTGATGCAGCCTGATGCAAAGCTGAGTTGTTGTTCATCCCAAAGTTCATTATTTTCCAATGACGGCTCATCCTGAAGTGTTTTGCTCCTCTTAAACCACAGCAATTTGATGACATTTATTAGCTTAAATTAAAAACTCAGACATTGTTGTGGAATATTGTGGAACATCCATCCACAGTGAACAAACGTCTATCCAAAATACGACATCTGAAAATCAACAACAAGAGAACAGACCTAGATAACAAAAATAACAAAAGGCAAAAGCAAGGTTTAGAACTCACTAGAAAGACTTTGCCCAGGGTTCGAATATGCTATATGGAGTGTTGAAACAGAAAGAAACAAAGAAGAGGTTAAAAAAATTCTGGTGAGGGCGCCCCCTGGCAGTCTGGAGGGGAAGAATCTGAGGCCAGATGTTAATGCAGCACTGCTAGCTTTAGCAAAATATGGTGCATTTTTAAAATGGTAGCCCCGCCCCTCGTCCAGTATGTAAGCAAAACTGTGAGCGTCGTTGTTGGAATTTTCACTGTGAAGACTTACTACTTACTACTTACAGCCTCCAGTGCTAACACTGGAGACTCCTTCCATACAGAAAACTTCACCATATCCACATTTACACATGCACTTAATGTACTGTCATTTTCTGACCATTTTTTATTTTATGATATAATATAAAAACTTCTCAGGAGCTCGTTCCTGCTACTGAATTATAACCTCAGGATGTTTTTTTTTTTTTTTTAGCGCAGCTGAAAACGATCACAGTATTGTTCTTTAAAAGGTCATTACAGTCATTTGATCTGCATCTGTTCCTGCTCTATGGTTTCATCAATAATTCAGTGCTCTATTTACAGTGTAATTGGTGTAATGTATAATGTAATGTTGCACAACTAATAAACTTTAGCACAGTAGATATAATGTGTGATAATAGCAGTGCGAAGGAACTTTTTTCCCCCCTCTCTTTTACCTCAGCTTGACTTCACTGACTTTGTCTTGGAGGAGTCTGAAGGGTGTCAGTATGACTCTCTGTCTGTTTTCGGAGACTTTGAAGCCAGAGAACAAATTGGTAAGCTGACTAAAGCCACTCTTCCTGAAACGTGACACTCCACAGCGCCATGAAAAAGAGATCTATACGCTAAGGTTTAGGACACAGGCGAGATAATGATGCTAGCTAACGTTAGACATAGAAACAACTTTTTGATCTTGTTATCATACACTAGCCAACACTAGTGCTATGGCTAAAGTAGTTCTCTCTTTTTGTGTGCATGTGTGTAAAAGTGGTTTTGTGTGGTCAGAGCATTCCTCCCGCGGTGCTGAGTTTTGGCAGGGTGATGGTTGTGCACTTCGTGACAGATAGCAGCGTGTCTGCCCGCGGCTTCAGTGCTAATCTCTCGGCCATCAGCAAAAAGGGTGAGTGTCAACTCCACAGATGCAAACATGCAGAGCTGGTGCTCATCTTACAGCCAACAACACAACTCTCACAACTCTCACACGAACCCAAACGTACGGCATGTGTGTATCGGTTTACAGCGGCAGGTTTGCAGAAGCTTCTAAAATCCTCCATGGTATTGATCAAAGACATGATTTTAACGAAGAAGATCAATCGGTCACGACATGGTAACGTATGCATGCGATGATGTGGGATATTTAATGTGATGCACTCTCCTGTAAAGTAATTTGAAGGAAAAGCTGACCACACCCATTTGATATACATACATACAGCTCACTTTCAATAAGTGTAAGTACGTTTATCCCTGAAATATTCGATCCTTGTCGTTATCTGCGTCTCGGATTAACATGATGACTGCTGTGATGTCCTGAGACACATTTTTTTCAGACTACGCAAACTTAAAATGCAGTTTTGAGATTTTTGTCGTCTGTGTACTCCGTCCTAAACGCTCTTCATGTCTACAGACCTTCAACACGGCGAGCATGAAGACCTGGATGATGAAGAAAACCCTGACTAAGACCTCCTTCCTCTGTAGTTAGATATTACTGCTGTAATGTACATGTGACGAAATAAAGTCTTCTTCTTCTTTTTCTTCTTCTTCTGTTAGACCGGTCTGAGAAGACTGATTATTTAGTGTCAGACAGAAATGTCTCAGGATCATGTGGAATGTCTCGTGGCCTTGCTGCTTCTGAGCTGGACGACTTTATTAAAAGTGCACAGACTCACAGTGTCTCTGAGTCACATCAGTTTCTCTGAACCTTTAAACGAGTGTTAGAGGAGTTGCTGTGCAGTGCTGTGTCTCATACTGAGTGCTGAGAGCTTTCTGATGATCCAGACCGGAACACACACACACACACACATACACACACACACACACACATACACACACACACACACACACAGTCCTTTCATCTTCGCACTCTACATCTGAACTCTCGGACATTTGGTTCCCCTGAAGGACACAGTGTCATACTTATCTCGCTCTCATTTCCTCTCTTTCATCCTCTTGCTTTCTTTCACTCTTCACTCCATCCTTCTCACTCACATGTTTTTCCACTTACATTCATCCTTTTTTCTTTCTCATTTCTCACGGTCTTTAATATCACACTTGATGTCGCACGCATTTGTCTCTATCACTCTCTTTTTCCTTGCACTCCATTTTATTTATTCTTCTATTCTTTATTCTATATCTTTTTCCCTCTTCCTCATGCCTCTTTATGATATAATACTCTTTCTCTCATCCACACACAGTCTCTTTCTTGTTCTACTTCTTGTCTTCTTATCTCTTCTCTTCCATTCTTTTTACTTATACACTCTCTCTCTTCATTTTTTGTTCATTGCCTCACTCTCTCTTCCCCCTAGTCCCACTAGCATTTTCTTTTTTATTTATACTTCTCTTTTCCTCTTTCTCTCCCTCCATTTTTCCTCATACTCATAACTTCTCCCATCACACCCTTAACACCTCTCTCTCCTCCCCCTTCTCTTTCATCTTTCTTGTTCTTCCCTCACTTCCAGCCTACCTTTTGTTTTGCTTATCCTTTCTTATCCTTGCTTCTTCCCTCCCTGCTTCTCTCTCTCTCTCTCTCTCTCTCTCTCTCTTCTTAACTGTGTATCATGTCTTTATTTGTTATGATTTGCTTTGATGTACTTTGCCTCAGTTATTCTATAGTTGCAATTATGACACACCTTCAAGGTAAACCATCTTCTTCTCTCTCACACAACCATCATACCAAACCTGTTGATCTGCCTCCGGTCGGTCCAGACATCTTTCTGTTGGATATGTCAAAACGCCTGTTTACCCAACAGCCTCTGAGAGAACACTTAACAGCAGAGTATATTTAAGTTAAACACAGAAACCTGTTTGTGCGGTACCTGTTTGTGTGTGTGTGTGTGTGTGTGTGTGAATTTACCTCTTTTACATTTACAACATGACATACCTCTGTTAGCTGATTTATTTGAAACACACACTCAAAATATGAGCTTATAACTTACCAGAACCTCAACATACTGCATTTCGTTGCCTTGTACCAACGTGTAATGACAATAAAGTTAAATCTAATCTAAAAAACAACAACAACAACAACAACATACAAGAGCCTTACAAATAATAAATACACCTGTAGTGTGTCGTGTTAAGAAGGTTGGGAGCTACGTGGTGATGAACAATCTGAGATTTATGGCATAAATACCGACACTCACATTTATAACCCACAAAAATCTAACACTCTGATGCAACATTATCCCACGGAGGGAAATTCAACAAAAAGTAGGAGATATGATTTCAGTGTTCCTCATACAACCTCTAGAAAATTCCTATCCACTTTCCTGGAAAGAAAGAAAGCAACCGACCATCTACAAGTGACCAATATTAATATACAAAACATATACAAAACCTTGGATTGTTCTTAGAAATGTTAGTATTTCCTGAAGCCTTACTCCTTATAAAGAGCCGGAGATGGAACATGTCTCGGAAGATTCAGGGAATTCTCAAGGAAGGTTTACCAGCCACTTTAGCTATAATTTAGCTCTTTTTTATTTCTTCCGGAGGCCGGAGTTTGCTCCTGTTGTTGTTGTGTCCATGTTGATGATTAAATGTCTTTGTCATGTTCCACTCCACAGTGGTGGTTAATATGAAGCTCATATGAAAGTAGACACTCAGGACTTTCAGAAGGATTTCTGTTTCTATCTAGCCTACTAGAGGTTAATATATGTATAAAAAAGTTCCAAATAAACAAAACGGTTCATTTTTTCCCACACAAATGTTTGTATCTTCAAAGTAAATGTTGAAATCAAACCCATTTCTGCTCTCTGAGATGTTCTCCTAGTGCTTGTTCATCTAAAAAGCAGCTCAGATTTCATCTTCAACCAGTAAAATTCTGTGTAAGGTTCTCCAACAGAGGGAAAAACACACGTCTAAAACACACTGAAAGCCGACAGACTCATTTTAGATCAGACTCACAGCCTGAACATCATTCATTTATTTATACTGCTTGGAAATGTCCCTTAAGTCCATTTCCATTCTGCCGTCTGAAAGGAGCGCTGGCGTAAAAAGGGTTAAATTCCTCAGTACAGATTGATTTCATGAACATTACTTAAATGTCTACAAGACATTTTTAGACTTTTTATTAGAACTTCCTATAGTTAAAATAACAGTATTAAACTCATAGGGATTACTACAGGGTCTAACTATAGGGATTAAGTTGTAATGTTTTATTTATAATGCCATATACATCAGCGTGTTTGGAGTAATGTGAACAAGCAGATGTTCAAAGCAGATAAGTTATACCTACCTTATTATTAAAACAGGTAGTAAAGTAAAGTTTCACTTTTATGCGTATTCTCAACGTAGCTTAATGCAAAGTAGTTTTATTAATACATTAATTTCACTATACACAAGTAGGCCTAATATTCATCACTCGTTAATGTAAATAATGACATTATTCTCAAAATATTACGAATTTAATCCCGTATTGCTACGAATCTCGTGATTTTTACTTTAGTCTCATAGTGTTAACTTTATTCGCACAATTTTGTCACAATTTTATTTAGTTTGACTTTTTTTCTGGAATAACTACCAGTTCAATTTTGCATTATAATGACTTTAATCTCAAGATGTTTTCCATTTTAATTTTTATCTTTGCACAGGCATCTTTAAAGTTGAACAAAAACAGTCATGCGCAGATGGCAGGAAAACACCAGCGCAATGAAGTATTTACAAAACACATAAAAATACTTCACAGCTTTACACTCACACAGTCACGGGTAAATTTATACATATTCATTTAAAATGTAAATATTATTATATATGTATTAAAGTATATATATAGATAGATAGATAGATAGATAGATAGATAGATAGATAGATAGATAGATAGATAGATAGATAGATAGATAGATAGATAGATAAGAACTGTGTCTATTTCTTTCAGAATTTATTGTGGATGTTTTCTCACAATCACTATATTACATGTGCAGTTAGCAAATTTATTGGACATTTTTTAATGTAACGTGATAAATTACAAGCGTATTTAACAATAGTATGAAGACTACACAGCAAACTTTGAGTGATTATACTGTATAATGTGCTCTGGCCAGAGTTGTACCATGTGCCACCTAGTGGAAATCCTGTGAAGTACAACACATGCATTTAAATACTAAAGCGCCGACTTGCAGAATCTCGCGGCACACTGCGGGCGGAATCGCGGCGTGTCGCGGAGAAAAGCGCGCATTTTTTTAATGCCACATCTGTATTTCATGTATTTCCTGTAGTTCCTGGACATTCCACCATGTTTAGAGGATTTATAGACTGACGTGTTGGTGAGGTTTGGACTAAACTTTAATTTCAAGTGGCCAGTAAAACAGGTCAATTACTACAATATAAGATAATAAATCTAATATTACTGTTCATAAAAAACGGTTTGTGACTTTCAGCGATAAAAAATGTTTTGAAGGCGACTGTTCTAGATGCATAGTTATAATATTTATTTACTGCAGTGCATTGCATAAGTGTAATGGATATTCATCTCTATGCTTTGGGTCATGACTAAATAGAGAAAATATCTAAAATTCTTCATTTAAATTCTAATATCTAAAAAAAATTCTTTCATTAAATTTCCTGAATTCTGATTTCTAGGCTTCACAGCATTTCCCACTTTCTGTAGACAACAGCTGTTGATTCGCTAGAGTGAGAATCTATGCACTTACACTGCCCCCTAGTGGTCATATTAATTATTCTTTCTGAGCATTATTATTATTATTATTTTTAATAGCTGCATGCTGTAATGGAATATTACTATGCAGTATGAATATATAATTTTTTTGCAGCCTGTACTACACAATCAAAAAAAAAAATCACTTCTGGATGACCTTTAACTTTCGGTAATTAAAGACCAAAATGATGCGATAGAAAAAAGATGATAATCTGTCACTACTAGTTATAGAGGAATGATCTCGAAATCAAGCAACAGGCCTAGATATTCTGAGAATGTTCTTTTTCAAAATGGCCGGAGATTCTCCAGGGATTTGAGCCGAGACGCTGCGTGTGACATCATCATGAGATGCATTCAGTTAGACAGACAGACAGACAGACAGACAGACAGATAGACAGACAGGTATATAGATAGACAGACAGACAGACAGACAGATAGATAGATAGATAGATAGATAGATAGATAGATAGATAGATAGATAGACAGACAGACAGACAGACAGGTATATAGATAGACAGACAGACAGACAGACAGATAGATAGATAGATAGATAGATAGATAGATAGATAGATAGATAGATAGATAGACAGACAGACAGACAGGTATATAGATAGACAGACAGATAGACAGACAGGTATATAGATAGATAGACAGACAGACAAACAGATAGATAGATAGATAGATAGATAGATAGATAGATAGATAGATAGATAGACAGACAGACACACAGACAGATGAACAGACAGACAGACAGACAGATAGATAGATAGATAGATAGATAGATAGATAGATAGACACACAGACCAATGAACAGACAGACAGATAGATAGACAGACAGACAGACAGATAGATAGATAGATAGATAGATAGATAGATAGATAGATAGATAGATAGATAGATAGATAGATAGATAGATAGACACACAGACCAATGAACAGACAGACAGATAGATAGACAGACAGACAGACAGATAGATAGATAGATAGATAGATAGATAGATAGATAGATAGATAGACACACAGACCAATGAACAGACAGACAGATAGATAGACAGACAGACAGACAGATAGATAGATAGATAGATAGATAGATAGATAGATAGATAGATAGATAGATAGATAGATAGACACACAGACCAATGAACAGACAGACAGATAGATAGACAGACAGACAGATAGATAGATAGATAGATAGATAGATAGATAGATAGATAGATAGATAGATAGATAGATAGATAGACAGATAGATAGACACACAGACCAATGAACAGACAGACAGATAGATAGACAGACAGACAGACAGATAGATAGATAGATAGATAGATAGATAGATAGATAGATAGATAGATAGATAGATAGATAGATAGATAGATAGATAGATAGATAGATTAGGTCATTAGATATGTGTCTTCACTGGTAGGAGTTTAAAAGAAGAATATCCTGTGCTTGCAATTTTGCCTATTCAACTAGTTTTAGGCATAAACAAACAAACAAACAAACAAACAAACAAACAAACAAACAAACACAAAAAATCTTAAAATCAAGCATTTTGACAGAATAAAAAATAAAGCAAAATTGAAAATGATTAACAAGACCACAAAATTCACATAATAAAAACAAACAAACAAACAAACAAAAAAAAACAGACTAAAAAACACAGTAAGAAAATTTGTCTTTGTCTTTTTGGGAAACAAAAAAAAAAACATTTCTGCCAACTGAAGCTTTAAAAACAAACATAATGCTGGAACCTTTAACAGAGGGTTCCCAGAGGAAACTGCTCTAAATCTGTAGACAGGTTCATCTTAGTCTTCATTTTTTAATTATTTTTCTTTTCTCTGCTTTACCCCTGATTTATTTATGTGGAGACTGTACAATAAACTCCATGCATATGCTGTGGTGTATATAATCTATTTAAAGTCTCTATAATGGACTTCATTATTTATAAAGTGGACCTTTATAAATAATATTTATATTATTTATAAAGGTCCATTTAAGTGGACCTATATATATATATATATATATATATATATATTCCTTCCTCAGGTCTAATCCACACAGCTGGGTCATGTCTCAGAAATCTGGTACCAGCTTTTCATGTTTAATTCAGTTTACCTTTTTCCAGACTTGCGTGATGTGATGTATTACACACAATCTTGCAGGTGGCACTGAGAGAAAGCAGACACGAGACTCCTCTTCAGCTCCTGGAACGAGTTTAATGATGAATTTTATGATTTAATATGACATGTATTCGATACATGTTTAACTCTATTTCCATATTTTCTTCTCTGGTGTAGTGGGAAACGTTTCTCACAGCTCTATGGTCTGTAGTTCCATGAAGTCTTGTTACTTCCTGTGTGTGTTATTAAAGCTCTCCCAGGTTCTCCAGTTTCCTCCAATCTCCTAAAACATCTCAGTAAGTGGATTTAGTGGAGATGTAAATGAGTGTGTGAACGTCTGCAATATAGCGTCATCAGGCAGATGGTAACGTGGCATCAGATCCCACACCAGCAGGCTGAGGCTTCTTCTTGCAGGCCATCAGACCAATAACACCACCACCAGCACAGCCCTCTCTATCTTTCCTGCACTGCACTTATCATCTCTCGCTCACATTTGCACTGGACTCTGACTGTCGGATAATCAGACTCTGATCTGTCCTTTGCACTGTGTGTGCAATTTTTCCCACTACAGCACCTTTGGAGATATTATATTTACAATGTTTAAAGTAAATCGCTATTTTTTTTTTAAATGGCTTTATCTGGAGTTAACAATTAATCCTGGCTATACATAATCTGACCTTTCTGACACTCCTAAACCCAGGCATATTTGCGTCATTAGCAACCATGACTGGATAAATACAGCTTGTTTTGTGCTTTAACGTATTTCCCATTCACCATGACACACACTTCCGTGATGTCCAGTGTTTTGCCGTCTGACGGTACCGAGCCGTTTTTATTAAGTCCTACTTCGTCCTGGTTTTCTCGTAATACGAGGCACAGAGCCGTTGCTCAGTTTTTGATTGGGTGTCTGTTGCTAAGCAATTAGACGTACCATCTCACACTGTTTCACACTGTACACATTTAGCACCTCAACGTGGAGTTAAGCCTCGCTGATCCTGCTTCAGAGCCGAGTTTCATAACTCCTGGAGAAAAAGCTGTGTTTCATAACCTTGCTTCTAAATTAAAGAGCGTGAAATGTTCCCTTTACCCGGGGTTCAAAGCCATGTTTAGAATGACGATAACCCGGGTGTGAAAAGCCCTTTTGCGCACAAACTTGAAACTACTGATGCTGAATACTGAGTTCAAATCCCAGGTCCACCAAGCTGCCACTGCCGGGCCCTTGAGCAAGGTCCTTAACCCTTAATTACTCAGTTGTATTAAATGAGATAACGAGCTACTGTTGCTCAAATTGCTGAAGAAGTTAATGCTGGTTCTTATAGAAAGGTGTCAGAATACACAGTGCAGGACACAGTGCAACATAATGTTAGGCAGGTGGCCACAATGTTATGCCTGATCTGTGTATAAACGAATAATCCCTAATCATCAATCACGCATAAGATCAACTAACATCAATCACGCATGCTGCATATTTAAACATTAAAAAGAAAATCATGGCTACTGTATTCCACACATTCCACAAAAAATGCAAAACCTACTTCCCTTAGGTCTATACACAAGCAGTGACCTTCCCTCACTGCCTTGTCTCTACAGAATGAGGCAGTGGGGTGATCCCACACCATTCCCATTCCCAGCTCGCTCACTCAAATAATCAACCGCCATTGGCCGAGGCATGAAAGCACCACGAGTGCTGTGCTGGGATTGGACAGAGCACGTTGTCTCTGCCCATCTTACCTTTACTCTCCCTTTTCAAATAGCTTTAGTGCAAAGGTCAGAGTGGTGGTGAGGCATGAAGAAGAGCTAAATGCACACAGTGTAGAGATCAGACACGACAACATGGAGCAAACTCTGGTGAGACCACACTTTCCTTATAACAGTCTTCTCAATTTTCTCAGCTTCACTTGAGAGTAATTACCCCTCCTAGGCAGACTGCTGCAGATATGAGCACAGAAGGAAATGCTGTATAAATGTTGTCTGATATTGTATAAAGTATATTTTTTATATTCACGAATATAAAAAATTACAGGAATATAAAAAATTCTGAAAATAGGTTTTTGAAAAAAATACATTTTTTTAAAAAAATCTAAATTTATATTTATTTGATATTCACATACACAGTTATCATCAGAATTACTAATAATAATATGAAAATAATCCCAAACTAATATTTGATGTTTATAATTTAAGCAACAGATGTCATTTATATATAAATTTTAGAATAAATAAATGCCAACAATTTTATTAAAATTGTTAATTAAAAGATCTAAATCTATCTATCATTTTTACGGTCCAGATATTAACATGGTAAAATGTGCTATAACTCTTCATGCTTTTTTTCTGAAGTATCTTGCTTGAAAAATCCTGTTAAAACACAACTGAGCCACATGACATCTTCTGTAATTCATCATGCCTTAAATCCTGAGATATAAGACCCTGATGATGATCTGTTTCACACAACAAATCAACAAATATCCAAACCTTGTATACTAAACCTGTATTTTTTCCACCATTAAAGTATGCACCATAATTGGTATGAGATAAATGATTGTGTACTTATGTGTTGCAGATGTTTCCCGTGCTGATTGGACTCATCGCAGTGTTACTCACCATCCTCTACTTCATCCTGAAGGGAGGAACTTCAGAAAGTGGAAAAAAAGCCAGCAAGCTTCCCAAAACTCTGCAGGATCCCAGTGTAAAATACCAGCTGCCCCTCGTAGAGAAGGAGGTCAGACTAACTCAAATGGCTGAAATGATCATACTTGTTATAACATGGTATAAATGTCTTTCTTAATCATACACCAATCAGCCATAACATTATGATCAGTGAGAGGTGAAGTGAATAAGACTGATGATCTCCTCATCATGGCACCTGTTAGTGGGTGGGATATATTAGGCAGCAAGTCAACATTTTGTCCTCAAAGTTGATGTTAGAAGGAGGAAAAATGGACAAGTGTAAGGATTTGAGCGAGTTTGATGAAGGGCCAAATTGTGATGGCTAGACCACTGGATCAGAGCATCTCCAAAACTGCAGCTCTTGTGGGGTGTTCCCGGTCTGCAGTGGTCAGTATCTATCAAAAGTATCCTTTAAGCCACGGACTTAAAGGAACTGCTGCTAATATCTTGGGACCAACACAATATTAGGCAGGTGGTCATAATGTTATGCCTGATTGGTGTATACTAGAGTAGATAAAGTCATTGCAACTGGAAAAGTATAATTTGACATTTAGCAAGCGGGAGGAATAAAATTCTAGTGAAGCTAAATGATCCTGAATTATATATCAAAATAATCAAAGTGGTCTTATTACAATATCACAATAAAGCAATTATAATATTATTAATCTGATATCTAGACTGTTTTTATTTCAGCTTTGAAATTTTCCTTGTTTGATAGACACCATCCTTCTAGAAACGAATGTTTAAAACGATCTGCAAATAGAGCAAACGATTCACGTTTCTTGAAATCTTCAAATTCTTCACTCAGTTTAAACTAGAAAAGCAGAAAGTTACTTAAAATATGAAAGAAAGGCATCACAAAAAGATAAAGATGCCTTAATGTACATGTTGTTGTTGCTAGCAATGTTAACCTCTGTCTGTGCCTCTATCACCTAGTGACAAGTTAACATATACAAATGTTAGCTAAAGCTAACAACAGCTTTATTCGTAATCTCTCAAACATTAGCTAGCATGCTAATAACTATAGAACTCTACAGACTAGCTGAATGCTACTTGTGATAGAAATAAGGTCTCATTTTCAGTGTCATAGCTGAGATTTTTATGAATTTGCAGTCAGTAAGCTTTCCTATGCTAAAAAAAAGTTGCAAATAGAGGAATGTATTGATGCATTTTCTAAATAATCAGATGAAAGAAAGGAAAAAAAAAAAAACCTGAAGTAAAAGTACAGATAGTTCAATTCAGTAACAAAGAAATTATATTTCCACTTATTTTTGAATGAAGCTTGATCATAATTGAACCAAATCCAAATAAAATGTTTGTCACTTGTTTGATTCAGTTTTTAGTTTTGATCCACTTTGTGGTTTGTTAATCGTCACAGGACATAACACACGACACGAAGAGGTTCCGCTTCGGTCTCCCGTCGTCTCTTCATGTCCTCGGGCTTCCAGTCGGTATGAAACTCCACGTTATCTCACTCTTATCTCAACAGCATCTAACTTTATTTCAGTCTGTTTTCCTTTCACCTGATTCTTTTGACTTCCTACATTTCTCTATAATCACATCTGTAGCCATACAGAAGCTTTTAAACATCAAACAGCTTCACTGCCATCACCGTTAGCATGCAGGTAGCTTGTATCATTATTAGCATAGCTGGCTAACGTTTGAGAGATTTATTTAGCGTTAGCGTCATGTTCCTTGGTATTAAGCTATTGTTATTTAGCTTTAGCTCATGTCCCCGGTGCTATATTGATATCAATGCTTATGTTTTCACCCTTAAAGGTCAGCATGTTTACCTGTCTGCCAAAATCAATGGGAATCTGGTGATCCGAGCGTACACTCCTGTCTCCAGTGATGAGGACCAGGGACACGTCGATCTGGTCGTAAAGGTAGGAAGTAAACCACAAATACAGAATTTTACCCCATATATTATAGACACCCATCAGCCATAACTTTGTGAGCAGTGAGAGGTGAAGTAAATAACACTGATGATCTCCTCATCATGGCACCTGTTAGTGGGTGGGATATATTAGGCAGCAAGTCAACATTTTGTCCTCAAAGTTGGTGTGTTAGAAGCAGGAAAAATGGACAAGCGTAAGGATTTGAGCGAATTTGATGAAGGGCCAAATTGTGATGGCTAGACCACTGGATGAGGGACGTGATAGCTTAGCGGTAAAGGTGTTGGACTACTGATTAGAAAGTTGTGATTTTGAATCCCAGGTCCACCAAGCTGTCACTGCTGGGTCCCTGAGCAAGGCCCTTAACCCTCTATTGCTCAGATGTATAAAAAGAATGAGATGAATTGTAAGTCGCTCTGGATAAGGGGGTCTGTCAAATGTCAGAAATGTGAATGTAATGTAAATGGATAAGAGCATCTCCAAAACTGCAGCACTTGTGGGGTGTTCCCGGTCTGCAGTGGTCAGTATCTATCAAAAGTATACTTTAAGTCCTGTAAGTTGCAATGTGGGACCCATGGAGGCTTACTTTCAGGACTTAAAGGATCTGCTGCTCTTGGTGCCAGACACCACAGCACACCTTCAGGGATCTAGTGGAGTCCATGCCTCGACGGGTAAGGGCTGTTTAAGTATGAAGGGCTGGTATAACTGGGCTATATGGAAATAAAAACAAACATTCATTTTCAGAACCCATGTTGTCTAAGAAAAAGCACCAACTTAAGAAAAATATGGCATTAATAAGCAAGACTTGGGCTGATTTCTGTCTAGCCCAGACTATAGATTTATGCATCTTATCATGTGATTACACAGAGTGACACCCTCACAGATCTGGTGTCTGTTATTTTCTGTTTATTTTACTTTATTTTAATACAATTAATTTTATTTTATTTTATTTTATTTTTATTTGTTTATTTAATTGTATTTGTTAATTTAATTTAATTTTATTTAATTTAATCTACTTGGTTGACCCTTACTTAATCATTTTGATTAGACTTTGAAGTGCAGCTTACTAACTTACGTTGTGTTCTGTTCTTTTTTAACTAGGTATATTTCAAACACACACACCCAAACTACCCTGAAGGAGGCAAAATGTCTCAATACCTGAACGATATGAAGATTGGAGACACCATGGACTTCCGAGGGCCAAACGGTCTTCTGGTGTACAACGGCAACGGTAAGGAAGGTCAAAGAGTAATACAGTGCTAGAAGAATGAAAGAAAAAATGATAAAGGTCAATGAACTGAAATGAGAATATGTGTAACTGCTCACTGTAATTTATAACCAACAGAGGGCAGCATTGATTAAAGCGTCTACAATAAATATCTGCAACCAGAGTATATTGTGAGAGTGAACTGAATTCTCAGTGTTATGTTATTTCTGTTTAAGGTCGCTTTGCTATAAGGCCTGATAAAAAGTCTGATGCCAAGCTGAGGAAGTTTAAACATGTGGGAATGATCGCTGGTGGCACGGGTCAATACATATACACACATCTCTTCAAACTGTGAATACATAAAGACTCGGGTTATACTGTATCTGATTGTTGGTCTTGCTGCTGGTCGTGTCTATACAGGGGTCACTCCAATGCTGCAGCTTATCCGCACAATCACAGCGGATCCTACAGACGATACCAAGTGCACACTTATTTTTGCCAACCAGGTAAGTCACACTCGAGTGAGGTCCAATTAGTAATAAGAATTCCATTTGCAAAATATACCTACCTTTTCTGGTCTGTCGGATTTGTTTTTGCATTTTGTGTTTTGAGTTTGTTATTTTGTTTTCTGATTTGTTATTTTGTTTTTTGGGTTTGTTATTTTGTTTTCTGATTTGTTATTTTGTTTTTTGGGTTTGTTATTTTGTTTTGGGGTTTGTTATTTTGTTACGCACTTCTCGGCCACTGTAATTAACCCATATGAAAACACAATAGTTTATTACGGTGTTACTAAGCAACACTATAGCTTGAAAAGTTCAAGCTCTGATTTTAATACCATGATTTTAGCATGGCACGTCATTGTAACTGTGGTTTATATACATATATGATAAACCCAGTACAAATGTGGTAATAGGGAATAAAAAACAATGCCAATTTTTGCCATCCACATTGTCTTATTTGCTGTAAAGAAATGGCTTGAAGTAGATTTTATTTCCTGTACCAGGATCATCAGCACCGTGTCAGGTAAGGGAAGATGAGAGGATCAATTGCAGATAAAGCAGTTATTAAGGCAGATAGATCCAAAAGTGAGGCAAAATCAAGGTCAGGGACAGGCACAGGTTAGGACATAAGCAAACAAATATACTAAATAAAAACAAATAGAAACACAGGAGCAAGGACAGAAATAGGCAAACAAACACAATAAGAAGGTTTGGTATAGACTGTTAATGAGCAACACATTTAATTTCATTTAATTTCATTTCATTATTTATTATTATTATTATTATTATTATTATTATTATTATTATTATTATTATTACTATTTATTTATTTATTTATTTATTTATTTATTTATTTATTTATTTATTTATTTATTTATTTTTACAAATTTTCTGTAATTATCAGCTTATACTCTATATCCTAGGATGCTACAGCCAACACCAACACTTACATGAAGCTTCTCTATATATGAAAGCTGTGCTCACTCTTTTTTATTCCGTGACAATGTTTTGTTCACAGACAGACAAGGACATTTTGTTAAGGAAGGAACTGGAAGAATTTGAGAAGAATCACCCAGATAAACTCCACCTGTGGTACACGCTAGATCGACCTCCTCAAGGTAAAAACACAAGCATCACAAATGTGTTCTATAGCTGGCCAGTTTATAAGGTTCACTCTGTAGGTGGAAGATGATTGGCTGCGGCCCATCTGTTGACATGGACAAAGAATCGGCTGAAAGAGTTCATCAGATATACCAGATATAACCAGACATACACTATATAACCTCTCTTTGTCAAAAGGACCTTTAGTATCTCAGTGTTCTTGTTTCTGTTGATGACCCAGGTTGGAAGTACAGCACAGGATTTGTAGACGTTTCAATGATGAAAGCTCACCTTCCTCCTCCAGCCAATGACGTGCTGATCGTGATGTGTGGCCCGCCCCCGATGATCCAGAACGCGTGCCTGCCGAACCTCACCAAACTCGGCTACGACCCACAAAACACCTTCACATACTAACACACACACTTACGTCATCAGATGCGTTTGTAAAATTCATTTTATTACACCAATGAGGCCACCGTGTTGGATATAATATTCAAGAATGTCTGTATTGTACATACAAAAATAAATACATGAATCAAATGGGGGCATTTCTGTGTTAATCTTAACCTATATTAACTTTATATAACAACAACTCTGTCGATAGTGCAAACATATGTATATATTAATAAATTCCTTCTAATACATTATCATTTCTACAGTATATTAATGACTAATTCAGAGGGAATAATACCCTATGTCTAAGTTTTAGTTATGAAGAATAAACATTTCACTGATATGGCAAACTGACATTTACAGAAGGAGTCTCCAGTTTCAGCACTTTGTAAAGTGAGAATTTTGAGGACTTTTAGTTTTTTTTTGTCTTGAGGAAACAGCTGTATACTTTTAGTTTAGCTATAATGCACGTGATAACGTGAACTGTTCATAAATCTTTACCATTTTAATGAGTAATTGTTGGCAGCGATACAGTATATAAGTGGAATAAAAGGTATCCGGACCTGCTGGTGTAGGTAAATAATCCAGTTCTGGATGGCAATATTATTTTCCTTTAGCAGCATTCTCTGTACAGAATGGAGTATTTTATTAACATCATGTATATAAATATCCATCTCTTTATGTTTTGTACCTCTTATTCTACGCATGGTTGTGAGGAAGTCTATCCCAGGGGACTCAAGCAGAAAGCAGGGGATGTACTGGGGTCTCAATCCATCACAGGGCACAAACACACACACACACACACACAGTTTAGAGATGCCAATCATCCTACAATTCATGTCTTTGAAATGGGGAGGAAACCGGAGAACCCAGAAGAAACGCTGAAGCAAGCAGAGAACAAGTGAACTCCACACAAAGGGCAGAGGCAGAAATCAACCTGGGAGGTGCAACCACAAGCCACTGTGACCCCCCCATGAATGGCCACAAATTTTTTTATTGAGTTACTTTAAATGCGCATTTAGACAGAAAACACAATACGCAAGTTTATCCCATCTTTAAAGCCAAAATTTATACATTACATGTTTGGTCTATAATGTTTGTTTCTGTAGTCGAGTTACGAAGCTAATAACAAGCCATTGAAGCTTAGTTCTGAGTTTCACAGTGTGTTTAAATTGTATTTAACGTTGGGAATTTATGGCTGAAATCTTCCTTTAGATATCTACTCATTAGCTGAGACTCACAGTCTTGAATTTTGAAGTCTTGAAGTCTGACAAAGAACTGGTGCTGTGTGTGTGTGTGGGTGTGTGTGTAAAGCATTGTGAAATAATTCTGTGAAACTATCTAGACAGATGTTAAAAGACTGTGGACAGAAATGTCAGAGCCAGGTGCTGTAAGGAAACCACAGCAAGGCTGTCTGCTCTAATTGTCCATTGGCTTTGCCAGGTGTAATTAGCAAAAGCAGCTGCTGATGATGATCATGAGTCTGATAACGTTATGCGAACTTGACAAGCATGGTCAGAGGGTCATTATCCTTCTTACCAACCACCGCTTGCAGCATCCCAAAGGCAGTAACAAAACCCTTGGCCCCTTTGAAAAACCCCTCGATAAACCTCTGATCAATTCTAACGCACTTCCCAAGCGCCTGGTGCAGGTTGTTACTCAACAGTCCATAGATGTTCCCAGGATCGTTCTTATTTCCGAAGAAGAGGAACAGAGCAAAGCAGCTCCTCCCAATTCCTGCACAGAATTCCACCAGTCTCTCAGCTCTGGTCCCTTGAAATGGCTCCGTCTCCAGGCTGGAATGTTCCTCAAAATCCTCCTGAGTGTTCTCTTCAATATGCAGGACCTGCACGGCAATCTGGATTCTGGGGTTTTTACTGGGTGGATCCAGCACAGCCCAGACCCAGTCAGTTCCCAGTAGGAACCTCTGTCCATGAGTCATCACTGTGCAGCTGAAGGTAATGTTAAGGTTCAGCTGGAAGCTGCGCCGGATGTAAGTCATTAGGAAGATCTCACGCAGGACCGCTCCGCTTGGCCAGAACTTATTATCTGGGTCTGTGAAGTGAAGATACTCGCGCGTCCTGGATGTAGCCACATGAATACAGTCGCTAAAGAGGGAGCAGCATGATGCAGTTGAGGGTTTTTCAGAGATGGACCATAGGGACTTGAATGTCCTGGGTTTCTTCTTGGTTTGGTTTTCTGTTCGGTTCATCTTGGGTCAAAGAGTTGTTTCCTTAATGCACTATGAAAATTAGATTTCAAATTTTGTGTCAAATCATATATAATATTTCATTTCCCCCCATAAGGGTTAATTTAGTTAAACAAGTAATGGCAATGCCAATCAGGTCTTGGTTTATTGATAGCATGCTAAACAAAAAAAATCAGTTCTTTTTAAATATCTCAGGTAAAGATGAACCGTAAAATACTCACCAGGATCAGTCTTTCTTTGGTATTTTGGGAAATAACTCCGTCCAGCTCTCTCTTCTTTTCTCTGGATTCCTATCAAAAAACTAGTTTAAGGCAGAATAACAAACTCGGATCCTCCCAGAAGCAGTGTCATCCATCTGCTCAGTGGGAGTCTTCTCTAGAAGACTTGGAGAGTTTACTTTTGGCTTATCCTCTTTTTTCTTTTTTTGTCTTTAAGCTGCCTGTCCAAATTTGCACCCATTATTAGAGGGATTTGTAACAAAAAGGACAAACATGGGCTTGTTTCAAGGAACAAAGCACTTTAATGGTTAGAGACTTTACTGTGCCCATTGTGTATAGGAACACCTGAACACCAAAAATGCCTGCAATGTTGTGTCAGTAAATAATAAATTGTCCTTAAATCATTAATTTTGGCTGAAGTCATATATTATAGAAATAATAATATAGTTTTTTCCTCTTCATCATATGGAATTTTCCAGCAAAGAGGAGTTTGGTGTCATGATAACATATTAAATGATAAGGTATTAAAAATAATTATAAACCTATGATTTGCCTAGTAGGCAATAATACTGCATAGTCCGAGCTGCTGTTAGAAAATTAATCAACACCTTCTGAACGATCTGATTTGAGAATTAAACAGTAAAAATGAGTCTTTATTTATTTTAGCTGTTCTTGATTCTGTATTTAGGAGACACTGAGAAGCCAGTTTTGGGTAAATGATGTATAGAAAGTTGGAAAATCCTTTGCTATGTATCATGAACACGATACTAGATAGTTTGGATGATGCTAAACTGATGGCCATAAGCTTCTCTTATTTATTAGCTACAGTGGCTTATAAGGAATCAGGATCGACTCGGAGCAGTTTCACGCAGGATTTGAGGAACACGGAGCCCATATTTAAGTGCTTGAAGCTGATTCTTTTGATATAACAGTACATTTATTTAAGTACAGATTACTTTCAGCTACATGTATAAGCTGTGTAAGGTGCCGGTCCATAAAAATATATATTTAAAAAAAAAAGAAAAGACACAAAAAAATCACGATTTACTTTCGGAGTGTACGGAAATATTCACAGCTCAATGAGGTATTTATCAAGATTATTTTCTCATGGTGTGCTGTGTTTGTTAAAATTGTTAATCCTAATCCAAAAATACATCATGCTTAAGAAAATATACGTTTAAATATACCTTAAACCTCTAGAACTTTGTGCTTACCTTTGTGTATTTTATCATACATCCTAAATCAGCCTAACACACAGAAGTACTACTGATACAATTTACTAAAGATGACAATAACGATGGCAGTGTGACTGAAGCTCCAACCGGGCAAGCTCCAGTGTTCGAGTGCCATCAGAGTCTGTTTCTGGAAGCTTCCGCAGGGAAGGTGGTATGTTAGGTTGAGGTGTAAAGTGTGAGGTGTGAGGTGAAGCCTGGATCAGAGAATCAAGGAGGTTGTGGGTTATCAGTGAGGAAACTGTGGGTCTGATGCAGGTCAGGGAGGTAGCAGTGTTAGCCGAGCAGCGTTCGGTCACACCATGGCGGTGTGGCTGCGTCTCATTCCCCTCAGAAGGACGTCTCGGCTGAGTAAGTGCTGCAAGTGAGAGGTGAAGCAATGGCTGGAGTTAGAGTGCAAAGCAAATATCTCTCCTCAAACAAGCCACTCTTAGATCCGGAGTGTCATTATTCTGATCTAAGATCAGCTTGTCTGTAAATTTTATAACCACATTCTGCAACATGATTTGTAGTCTATTGTGTTGGTCCCCCTTTTGCTGCCAAAACAGCCCTGACCCGTCCTGCACTGTGTATTCTGACACCTTTCTATCAGAACCAGCATTAACTTCTTCAGCAATTTGAGCAACAGTAGCTCATCTGTTGGATCGGATCACACAGGCCAGCCTTCGCTCCCCACGTACATCAATGAGCCTTGACCGCCCATGACCCTGTCGCCAGTTCACCACTGTTCCTTCCTTGGACCACTTTTGATAGATACTGATACTGATCTATCTATCTATCTATCTATCTATCTATCTATCTATCTATCTATCTATCTATCTATCTATCTATCTATCTATCTATCTATCTATCAATCTATCTATCTATCTACATCTAATTAAAAGTGAAAATGAAGAAAAAAGCTTTACATTTACAACCAAATCTAATCATGGAAAAACAACATTAGAACAAAAGTTTACAATATAAAAGTACACTTTTTTCATCAGCATCCACATCAGTCTCAGTTTCATCACTGGAGGTGAAATTCACTTGTGATGTTTAAACATGATCGATAATTAGTTCAGTTCGGTCTTCAAAAAGACAACAATAGTCACATCGTTGGCTTTATATATATCTTCGAGCCTCCTCCTTCTTCTCCGAGATTAATTGAGAAAACATACAAAATTCAAAATAGCAAATATGACTCTATTAGGGTGTTAATGAAGCAGAGGCATAATTACAGAAGAAGGATGAGAAACACTCACTGTGAGGTGGTTAATGCCTTCTGACAATGCTTCGATCTGCATCACTGCTCCTTTCGTTATCTGCATCTGAAATGTGGAGTCATTCATCAAACAACAAGCAAGAAAACATTTAAAACCCATTTGAATTATGCACTAAATTAAGCCCAAAACAAAACAAAAAGATCTCCTGGTCTACACAGTTGAGTGCAAAAGTTTGCAACCCCGCCCACTGTGGTATGTGGATAGTAAAAACTAGTAATATACCTTTCCATCCATTTAGAGTTTATCTACTAAGGAATTATTGGAATTTAATGGCATTTACATTACAGTTGAATTATATGATAGAGTTTTAGTCACTCTGTGCCCCCAGTGATGCCTGAATCTTCTGGCAAAAAACACAGGTGAATGTTTATGTGGTCTGTTTAAAGGTATGAAAGGTTTGGATAGACTCCAGCTGTTAGCTTTGAACAGAACAAAAATTAGAACAAAAATGACATATATATATATATATATATATATATATATATATATATATATATATATATATATATATATATATATATATATATATATATATATATGTCATTTTTTATTTTTACAACAATTATATATATATAAAACAATACAGTATAAATTCATACATTTCACTTTTTTAAAATAATAAGTACATGATAAAAAATTTACCTTATGAGAAGGGTATTTATGTAAAGTACATTTTTCTAATTTTCCACACTTTAATTTCTATGAGGGAAGTTATGAAGTATGACACGATAAAACATAACATAACATAACATAACATAACATAACATAACATAACATAACATAACATAACATAACATAACATTTAATAAACTTTCTCTTTATGCTAATAATGTTAATACAATTAACACATTTTAATAATAATAATAATAATAATAATAATAATAATAATAATAATAATAATAATAATAATAATAATAATAATAATAATTTAAGATGTTGAAGTTGTCTTTGGGAATGACACAGATGGACAGGATTAGGAACGAGTACATCAGAGGGACGGCTCATGTTGGACGTTTGAGGGACAAAGTTAGGGAGGACAGATTAAGATGGTTTGGACATGTCCAGAGGAGGGAGAGTGAGTATATTGGTAGGAGAATGTTGGACATGGAGCTGCCAGGCAGGAGGAAAAGAGGAAGGCCAAAGAGGAGGTATATGGATGGAATAAATGAGGATATGAAGCTAGTGGGTGTAAGTGTTGAGGATGCAGAAGATAGGGATAGGTGGAGAGAGATGATTCGCTGTGGAGACCCCTGAAGGGAAAATCCCAAAGATGAAGAAGATTAATAATTTAGGGGAATAAACAGACAACAGGAGAAACAATGCTAAAATCCATTAAACAGAATTGATCAAATATTCATAAAAAAAGAAAGAGAGAAATGAGAAATATAGCCTTTCTAAAAAAATTTTACACAAATGAAATTTTATCTAAATCTGTGTTTATCTGTGAACATGTAACTAAATGTAAAAATGTAAAACTTTTAAAAGCCATGTAAAGCTATACTTTACAGTCAGGGTAAGAAGAATGACCTATTCCATTTCAAAGAAACAAAATTTTGCATACTTCTTGAGTGCATTTTCCCCCACGTTAAAAGTGGGTTGCCAGATCCATTCATAAAAGGAGGTTAATGAGTGTTAAACATGCAGGTCAGTGTGACTTCATAAAGGACTGTATGAATGAACCAGATTCAATTTCTCCTAAACTGTAGTGTTGTAGATTCATTAATTATAATAAATTAGGACTTATCTGAGAAAATGAAATCAACCATAAAATATAGTGAGTGATGAATGAGGTTTATTGATTATTGTATTTCATAGATTTCATGTCTTTTACCCATTTATAAATATATACAAAGTGCTTCGCAATATGAAACTGCATATCCATTGCTTATAAAAAATATCACCTTGAATATGGCAGATGATATAAAGATTATCCATAAAATTGATTTCTGTTAAAAATTCCTCGCTATAAATATTAAATACATGTACAAATATTGCACAAGGTCATCAATCCTGTTTTCCCCAAACAGCACAAAATTATATAATGGAAGATGAAGACACTGCTTTGAGACAATGCTCTTTGTTAAAAGCACTATACAAAAATAAACTGAATTGAATTGAAGACATGACGTGATCGTTGAGGAAATTTAATCATACAATTATTAAAGTTCACAGTCGGTCTGTCGTCATCACTCAGTAACGTGCCGTGATGGTGAGTGAGGGATGATGGGGATTAGACGATGGCACAGAGAAAAGGGAGGGGTTTGGCCCAGGTGATCAGGGAATGAGCGGATGGAGGGGTAGGTTGGTGGTGAGCTGAGAGCGAGGTGGGGGGTTAGTTTAGCTCTGGCCTAGCTGAGACCCCACCTGTTCCCTCCTCTCAGGTTCCCGCTCCTGTACACCCAAGCTGGGTCGCTGGGAATCGCCGAGCAGCGCCAGAACTTTCGGCGCTTCCAGAGGGCAGATGAGGTCGCTAGGGTCATCAGGGCGCTTCTTTCGGAGCTGGCTGAAATTGGAGAACCCGATTTTCTTTGGCTGTAGGAAAAAGAGAACGAGAGGCAATAAGAGTGATTAAATACCAAGCTGATCATACACACAAATGTTCAGCCATCAAAAATATCGGTTCATTAATGTGTAATGATGCTAACCCTAACCCTAATTATTTTGACTGAACATGTCTAGCTGGGATTTATTCACAGTGCTAATATCAGCAGGTTGAGATCTTTTTAACTGTAGTCCCTTTTCCATTGCACCTTAGGACCAGTATTCCTTAAACTGAGTTGAATTAAGCTGGGAGCAGTGGTTCAAATGGTTAAGGCTCTGGGGTATTGATTGGAGGATGAAGCCCTAGAACCAACAATCTCCACTGCTGGGTGATTGAGCAAGGCCCTTAACCCTCCTTGTTCCAGGGGTGCTGCATCATATCTGACCCCAACTTCTGCAGCTGGAATACGCAAAGAAAAGAATTCTGCTGTAATGTATTGTATGTGTGGTGATAATACAGGCTTCATGCCCTCAGTTCTTCTTCCTCTTACATAATGAAGACGCAGTTTTATAGGAGGATTCAATGTCTAACCCCGTGGTCACCAACCTCCTTAAGATCTACCAAATTTAATCTGGATTGCTAATCTGGATACGATGTGTTCAATCAGGTCTGGTAGTGAACTACATAGTGAGCCCTAGACAGATGCAGTACCCGGACTTTAGCTGTAGTGGAGAGCGGTGTGTAGCTCTGAGACTCCATGTATTCCTGTTTCTCCAGTTGAGCCTGAGCTCCCACTAGAGAGTTGAAGTTGGTGTTGAGGTGTCTTCTCAGCAGGGTCTTCTGGGGCGGGATATTCAGCAGCATCGCCAACGTGTCCGAGTTAAAGCGCGGCTCGAGGATCTAGAAGTTCAAAAAAATGAAATTAAACTGGATTACACATGCACACACAGTTCAGTGTAAGATGCTAAGTCAGATTAGCAATCAGGAATGAGGAAGCACAAGACATAAGGGTTATAGCAAGGGGGTGTGGTAGATTAGTGGTTAAGGTTTTGGACTACTGATCAGAAGGTTGTGAGTTTGAATTCCAGGTCCACCAAGCTGCCACCGATGGGCCCCTGAGCAAGACCCTTAACCCTCAATTGGCTTGGTCTATAACCAGTATTAAAGTCACAGTAAGTGTGTGTGTGTGCTACTCACAATGAGACCCCCATGCACGCCGCTACCCCTCAGATTGGGAGCGTATTCGGCTAGATCCACAGAGCGAAGCCACTCCATCACACGGTGATTGGACCACTGTACCACCTCTGAGGGTGATGTCAGCATCTGTGAGAAAGTAAAAACTTCAATTCAGTGATTGTGGTTATATTACACTTATTACAAAACAAAACAAAAAACACCATGCTTTGCATCACCTCGTCCCCTGGTCTCCTCTTCAGGCAGTTAGGGTTGAACTTGTTCACATACAGCACGTGGATGGCACATTTAATGCTGAGGTGATGCAGCTGGCTAGTCACTTTAAGAATCAGCAGGTCGTTCTGAGGAAGATGAAACCGCATCAGTACGACGCTTCAGGTGAAATAAAAACATAAGCAGCCCGATACAGGCACTAGTCCATATTGAGGTGTTTACCACAGTGAGGTACTGCAGCATCCTGCCGTCCACACGGCCTTCATGGAACTGGTCTTTATACTGCGGTAAGCCGATATCGTCCAGCCATCCTGCGGGATGCACAAACCAAATCACTCAGTCAGACATATCAGACATCGTACACTATACTGTGGGGTTTTAATTCCATATAACCACAAAATTGTTCTTAGATATACAGATGAATTAAAATGATGATATCTGAGGAATTTGGTTTTGAATTTGATCCTGCAATTAAACAGTTCTTTATTCATCATGATAATTGTAAATCTGGATTATGTTGCTCAAAAGTAATCAACTCATATGATTTTAGACATAACTGCAGTCATCAGCACTGAATACTCACGTGTGACCCAGATGTGGTCGAGCTCTGCGGATTTCTCGCTCTGCCGCGTGGTCAACGAGTGGACGGCGAGCTGCAGCTTCTTTCTGTGCAGCGGGTGTTTGATCCCCAGCTCCTAATAAACCAATACATAAACCAATATTAATAATTTGTGTGTAAACACTTCACATAAGTTACAAAATTCTTAACATTCAGTATTATCTCTCAGAAAATGTATGGTGTCAAGGGTTTTGTTTTCAGAAAGCCATGCCCTTATAATAATAATAATAATAATAATAATATATTCACAATATCATATTATGACTCAATATTATTTATGATCCGATAGGAGAATATAAACACAATTACAGGTATGATGACAATTTGATGAAGTGTATCTGTGTTTGACAGAGTCGTCAGTGTAAATTAGCCCTCAGTCAACATTGCTGGCAGGTGAAACTGAAGCTTGAGCTGAAATGACATGTGGAGCTGCAGGAAAGCCTGATGATGGTCAGGTCAGTGAGGAAGAGTGGATCTGATTGAGGATTTGAGTTGCAGTGACACACAGACTGAAAGGAGCATGAGATTAACATACAGTACTACAGCTATGTGTATGTAGGGGACTGTTTTTAATCTTGCCTGCTCTGGAATTTTGATGGAATCTCTCTCACTGACACAGACAAGCAATCCTGCCCACCCACTCCACTTGACCAATCCTGCCCACCCACTCCACTTGACCAATCCTGCCCACCCACTCCACTTGACCAATCCTGCCCACCCATTCTACTAGATCAATCCTGCCCACCCACTCCATATGACTAATCCTGCCCACCCACTCCATTTGACCAATCCTGCACACCCACTCTAATTGATCAATCCTGCCCACCGACTCCATTTGACCAATCCTGCCCACCGACTCCACTTGACCAATCCTGCCCGCCCACTCCACTTGATGAATTCTGCCCACCCACTCCACTTGATCATTCCTGCCCAACCCTGAAAACACTCTTAAACATCAACATCCAATCCTGCAGACAATCTTGGTCAATGCCATCTAGTATTGCAGATACTCTTGACCATTTTCACCAATTCCTGCATAAACCCTTGACCAATCCCACTCACTCCTGCAGATATTCAACCAATCCTGACTGTTTCTCTAAACACTCTTGACCAATCCTTCCTACTCCTGCAGACATTCTTTACCAATCCTGTTTGTTCCTCCAAACACTCTTGACCAATCCTACCCACTCTTCCAGACACTCTTGACCAATCCTACCCACTCTTCCAGACACTCTTGACCAATCCTACCCACTCTTCCAGACACTCTTGACCAATCCACCCCAGTCCTGCAAACACTTCTGGCCAATCACTGCATCTCCTGCCAAAACACTTCACCAATCCTGTCCATTCCTCCACACATTCTTGACTAATTCTGCACATTCTTGACCAATCCTAAATGCTCTTGAATAAAAACTTACTCCAGATCAATCCTAGCCTCTCTTTTAGACACTCTTAACCAATCCTGTCCATTCCTCCAGACATTCTTGAGTAATCTCACCCACTCTTGACCAATCACAAATGCTCCTAAATACACACTTGCTTTGATTAATCCCACCCCCTCTTGCAGACACTCTTGAACAATCCTGTCCATTCCTCCTGACATTCCTGACTATCCTACCCACTCTTGACCAATCCCATTTGCCCCTGAACACACACTTGCTCTTGATCCATCCCACCCTCTCTTGCAGACACTCTTGACCAATCCTGTCCATGTCTTCAGACATTCTAGACCATCCTAGCACCTCTTAACCAATTGCTCCAGAATACACACTTGCTTTTGATCAATCCCACAGTCTCTTGCAGACTCCTGATTAATTTCTTCAGACAAACATGACCAATTATGGCTACACTTACAGACACTTTTAGCCAATCCTGTCACCTCCTACATTCAGTCTTGGCCAATCCCACCAACCCCACCATACTTTTGACCAATTCTGCCACTCTTCCAGACAATCTTGACCAATCCCACTCAGTTCAGCCGATATGTCATTATGATAAAACATCCTTTTTGCCTCTGTGTGGGTCTGGAATGGTCTCTCTGTCTGTGAGTGCACCCATGTAGTTATCCATGTAGGAGTGTACCTTTTCAAAGTCATGCAGGGAAGCCGAGAGGAGAGTCTGTCCACTGCTCACCCACTGACTGGCCATGGGAACGTACTGTCCCAGCCCATAATCCTCCAGCCAGGCACACACCTGATCACATGACCACTTTGAGAAAGGAGTGTTGTTCATCTCTCTGAAAGAAAAACAACAAGCAATTTTTTGTTCGTATACAGGCAATTCGTATCCACCGAATATCCTGACTGACTGCTTTTAACATGTCAGTCATACCGTGCTGAATCTCTGTTGCCCACGCCTGCTAGCCGAGGACCTGCTGTGGAACGGACGCCGCCTCTCTTGAAATCGTCCACACCATCTGCAGGCAGACCGCCTGACTGTGTCCTTCTGATCCTGATTCAACAGATGTTCCCAAATATTATTGCAATCATTTACCTACACAATGTAAATGTAAATTACTTGAATTTTGGATCTAATCGGTTAAGAGTGCAGGTCAAATCACGCCTTTATATTAACATACTCATTTAAATATGTCATCATTACTATAATAACAACTTACACAGGAACATGTATAAAGATTTACAAATTTGTTGATATTTCTTAGTAACATGACAAGCTGCATTTGTCTTATTAACTTCAAGAGAGACTTAAAGAGAGTCTGGTAAGGGAAGGACTCTTTAATATATCTTTCCTAGACTTTCCACAACATTAACTATAAATGGATAATCAGCGCAATTTGGCATTTTTAAATGAATAAAAAATCATTAGCATTGGTAATTGCTTTGATAAAAATGCAAACACTCGAGGACATGCTATTACTGGAAAATGACCAGCTGTAAAAATAACATCACACCACCCTGTAGATGGTTATTTTCCCATAACAGCACAACATTATTACATTTCTGTACAAAAACCAGTAGAATCATGGAGACGTTCAAGTCTGAACTCATTGGGTAGCTTACTTTCCCCACAGCTTCCTGATGCCTTTCTGATTCTTCCTATTGTCAGGAGAAACAGGCGACTGCTGGCCTGAGTCCATGCCCGATGACAAGGGGGACACGTCCGACAGCGTGGACTCGTCCATCTTCTCTGACTTTGCTGAGAAAACAGGAGGCACCCATTTCAAATCCTGTTTCAGTCTGGAAATTCACAAAGCCTGCAGTTTGACGTTTTTTCCTGCTCTCAGACATCTCATGTAAGGCACTCAGAATAACCCATGAGCTAAATGATTTGCATTAGATCAGGAAAGACACCAAACTGTGACCAGCTCTGGGGTTTTTATATTGCTTATCTCAACGATCTGAAATTTACCCACCGGCTGTGAAAAGCTCGAGCTTCCAGCGTGGTGCTGAGGCATGCGTGAGAGGATGGAGAGAAACATAATGTGTTACAGTGCTGGAGCTATTTAATAGTGCTTGCTTTATGCTGCTTGGAGAATGCTGCTATGGTGCTGGAGTGTTGGTTATGTCATGTAAATCTTTATTTACTTCATTTTGAAGATCTCTAGTCTTAGTTTTGAATCAAAGCTGCCCCAGAAAGTCAAAACTAATTGTTTCCATGTTACTACTGATTTTGTTTTTTAAGCAATAAAACCTTTTATAAAACGTTTATAAATGATTTTGCTTTTGTTTTGTCTTTTCAAAAGCTTTATATGAACTGATTATATGAAAGAGGATAAAGGCATTATTATTTTTATGGTAAAAATTTAACAGATTTAGAAAGGGAGATGAAAACTACAAAACTAGAACAATTGTTTTATTCTAAATTAATATGTTAAAAATCCAAACACTAGCTGACCAATTTTGTTATTTTTGCTATGTGCCACTGAACTCCTGTCTTTTTCCCTTTGTCCTGAGGGTGTACAAACTTCTTGCACTTCACCCTATCCAACATGGCTGATAGAGAAGGGAGGGAGGACCTGAATATCTCCCAGGAATCTGTTAGGATTCAGCACATGACAGATTTGTGTTATTGCATCACAATGCCAAAGAGCCTATCATGGTTCAGTATGCAAATTTAAAACATGAAAGGGGGTGGGGCAGTTGAGGGTTTTTGAATTTCATGTTAACATTAGAGTGTCTAATGGCAAAAAATACCGTCTTTGAAATAACCAATTCCTGGTAAAAAGCATGAAAGCATAAATGTTAGTAATAGTTTTATGAATTAATAATTGGAAAGATTTTACTCCCTTGTATAATTTAAGCCAAAACCGATAACCCTCGCCTCTCGTCTCTCACAAGCCAGTGAATCACTCCATGCCTAATTTTTCCCCTAACGTTTATAGTGTTTTTCCTGCTTTAATGTGTCGTGCTGAAACTGAAACGGAAGCGAAGCCAAGAGTACGGTACCTAACGCCGGGGCGCTGGCACTCCTGCAGCGATCTTCACACCAGAGCGCAAAACACAGCAGCGAGGAGACGAGAGCGGAGACAGCCACAGCGACGGAGCGAGGGATTAAAGAGGAAGAGCAGCCCATGCAGAAACACCACGGAGTTACAAACAGTGAGAAGAAAAGAAGCTGGGTTGTGATTAGAGCTGGTGGATTACAGCAAGAAGTGTACGAGGCTGAAAGAGGCTCATTTTATATGGCAAAAGAAGAGATTTAGCAAACAAATGAGACGTCCTCTCTCCTAACCTCAAAAGTAGCCGTCCAGCCAGAAAATAACTGGCATCTGAAGTTTGTGAAGTTTATTTTAATTCATAGAGCTACTAGTTTACACATCAAGCAAATTTTATGCACCAAAACTGCATCAAGATGAATAATCTAAAATTTTTTTTGACTTCTGATGTTAGCTAGATGATTTTTTTTTTCCAAATATTTTTTAAGCAACATGAAGAAACCAGTGAGTCAAAAGCCAGGAAACTTCCCCACAGTCCCACCCACTTGTTTCCTATTGGCTTGAGAATTCACGGATAAAGATATCAATGTTTTCTTATGAGCATCTCTTCACTAAAGATCAGTTTTCTCCTTGTTGCTATAGTAATGGTAGATGCTGCATATGTAAATATAGGGATTTCTGTACATACATATTTGATTAGAAATCTTGGCTGATCGATTATATTGGAGGTAAAGAAATAAAAAGTGTAAATTCCTTTATAAGATCGTAATAATGTTCAACATGAAGAATAAAGGAGCTAATGCAGGTTGCAAAAGCTCTTCTGGGAATGTTAGTGAAAGCAAAGTGCACTAGCTAGGCGGTGTTCAGTCCAGTTCCTGAGTCTCCTTCACAAACACTGCAGTTTGATCAGGATTAAAAGAAGCCGAAAGAGCTGGTGTTTAGACGTCCACTCACTCAGGTTGATCTCGCTCTCCTCGCTCTCGTCAGGTGACAGCTGGAGCGGAGATGAGAGCCGATCCCTCTCTCCGTTCTGCTCCGGTCTGGACAACTTCCCCGGAAGAGTCTGGTACTTACTGCTGTCTGAGATGAGTCGGTTCTGTACGAAGAGTAACGTAGAAGTAGAAGGAGTTACATTAACAAGTCTCTCTTTCTGTAAACTGTTACTTTTCATCTGCTTTACAAGTGAAATCAAGTTCTGTAAAATGACTCAAACGGTTTATTTGGTTAGCTCTGCATGTGTGTGTGAGTGTGTGTGTATGTGAGTGTGTGTGTGTTAGAGGTTAAAGGTTAATGTTTGTTTGATAGTAGTACCTCTAGATTAGGCGCTACAGCTTGCCCCATTACATGCTTGCATAAGCAAAAATGGAAAATAAAGGGGAAAAAAAAAACACACACGCACAATTAGTTTGGGTATGTTAATAGGCAAATTATAATTAATTAAATATATATAAAAATTATATAAATTATAATTATATAAATTATAAATATATATAATTATACCATGGACATGGAAAATACTTGTTTCTGATTGGCTGGAAAGGGTCTGATTTGCTTTAATACTACAGCGCTGTTCTTAATTCTGATTGGTCAGAAGGTGTCAGATGCTATGAAAGTAGTGCAGCTACTGTTCAAAAATGTGTGTATTTGATGAAATGTTCAAAGAGGAGATACACAATATTGCCAAAAGTTTTGGGACACCCCTCAAAGTAATTGAATTCAGGGGTTGGTCTCGGCCCCTTAGTTCCAGTGAAAGGAACTCTTAATGCTTCAGCTTCATACCAAGACATTTTGGACAATTCCATGCCCCCAACTATGTGGGAGCAGTTTGGGGATGACCCCTTCCTGTTCTAACATGACTGCACACCAGTGACCAAAGCAAGGTCCATAAAGACATGGATGAGAGAGTTTGGTGTGGAGGAACTTGACTGGCCTCCACAGAGTCCTGACCTCAACCTGATAGCACACCTTTGAGATGAATTAGAGCTGTGACCCAGGCCTTCTCTTCAAACCAGAGGAATGGTCAAAAATTCCCATAAACACACTCCTAAACCTTGTGGAAAGCCTTCCCAGAAGAGTTGAAGCTGTGAAGCTGGCCAACTCCATATTACATTCATGTCCATGTAAAGGCAGACGTCCCAAAACTTTTGCCAACATAGTGTATTTATTGAGTATTTCTGGAAGGAGTCTCCAGTGTCAGCTCTTAGTAGCTATCAGAGTTAAAGCTGTAAATTTACTTTTTTTGACATCTTTTAGAAAGAGGACTTTCTTGATAACAGGACAAGTGAGAGTCTGGTGAGGAAACCACTTTTTATACCGTAACTGCTATAATGTAAGTGACAGCAGGAAAATAACAATATAAAAATTTATATTTTTTATTTAGTAAAGCAAAATAAACACCTTCATGGCCATGGTATAATCAAGACGATAAAATAAAAGCCCCATGTCAGTGATGTTATCCAGTATGTCAGTAAAATGTTGTTCAGCTGTTCATCAACTTATTAATTATCTTAACACGATAAACACAAATATTTAATTTTGCGACATTTATTGCAAATAGACTTTATAGTGAACATATCTACATTTTTTTGAGCATCCAGATCTCTCGATTCAATTCAATAGTGTCGCTCCATTTTTTAAACCGTCCCACATTGACTTACATGCACATGTACTTTTTTTTTATCCCTTGTTTATCTAAGAATGAGCAAATAATATTAAAGTCTTCACCACGTCTGACTAACGTTAATATTTTTCTTCAAAAGTGTATCAGGGTGCATCGTGCTAAAGATTCTACTGAAGCAAGACACATTTTTGGTAATAAGCATTAAAACCATACAAACCCTGTGTTTGGATCCACTCTGTAACTCCTCCAGACTGGAAGACAGCATCCTCAGAGTCGACCTGCAGCAGACAGAGGAGGAGATCCTTCTCAAACTCAGCATTCAGGAAAGAGCGAGCAACGTAGATGTATTTATTTATTTATTTATTTATTTTACAGAGCCCATTGGAATTTTTGTACACATTATTACATATCAAATTCCATTGGCTTGTTAAAGTCCTTAACAAACTTTTATAGTACATACAGTAGACATAAAGCCCCTCAGTACTGAATAACCAGTTTTCAGTTAAATTCCATTCATGTAGTGATTTTAACGCTAGTCACAAAGCAGATGTGCAGAAATCCAGATGCTGATTTCGATCCCTAATGAAAAAGCCAGAAGCGACAGTGGAGAGGAAAAACTCACTGAGAAGACTGGAGAACAGAACTTAAATAAAGCTGACACACACACACACACACACACACAGAGCTGGTACACAGACATACAAACGCAGAGAGAGCCGGTACACACACACACACACACACACAGAGCCGGCATATTGAGACACACACAGTGAGAGTCGGTACACACACACACACACAGAGCCAGTACACACACACACACACACACACAGCCGGCATATTGAGACACACACAGAGAGAGAGTCAGTACACACACACACACACACATACACACACACACACAGCCGGCATATTGAGATACACACACAGAGAGAGCTGGTACACAAACACACACACACACAGAGCCGGTACACACACACACACACACACACACTGCACACACACACTGCACCCACATGCACCCATACTTGCCATTGTCCGCTGTGCAAGCTGTGGCAGTCCATAGGGGACTGCAGACTGCGACAGCTGCGATACACACACAGAAACAGAAAGAAAGATGAAAAGAGGATGAAGAGAAGGAGAAGAAAAATAGACAAAACAGAGTATGACTGTAAGTCAGAGTGTAACTCAGATTTCAGCCCTTAAGGTAAACACTGACCCCTGTGTGTGTGTGTGTGTGTGTGTGTGTGTGTGTTCCTCACCTGGAATCAAGATCATTTTGTAGACACATTGAGGGCAGTAAGAGTTGAGGCGTTCCTCGAGATGATGACATCTACACAAAAAACAGAATTTTTTTATTTTAACCTAATAGTCTGAAGACTCCTTCCTCCCTCCCTCCCTCTCTCTCTCTCTTTCTTTCTTTCTTTCAACCCCACATTTTCTCTTTCCAATGCCCTAAATGAACGTACACAGTACAATATCTCATTCTCATGAAATATATATTATATAATTATATATATATATATATATATATATTTTTTTTTTTTTTTGCAGGTTATTCTATAGAAGTTATTCCTGTGTGGAGAATGAGTTTAGAGGCGAACCTGCAGTTCAGATCTGACGATGTCCGAGTGAGCTTTATGGGGCAGAGCTCGCATCCTCCCACTGAGATCCTCATCACTACTGCCACAGAGCAAACGATCACCACACACTGTATGAGAGAGAGAGAGAGAGAGAGAGAGAGAGAGAGAGAAAAGGAGAGAGAGAGAGTGAGAGAGAGAAAGAAAGAAAATAAAGAGAGACAGAGGGAGAGAATAAGAGTGTAATGCTGTATAAACTGCACCACAGAACCACATTTATACTAAAATAATTTTTAAATTTTTTTTATTCTTTCCAAAATTACATCTCTATTCATTAGGTAGGTTCAATTTGTAATGTTCAATAAGCTCCGCCCCCCAGACGGCCCAGAGAAGGAGGTGCATCCAAATACAGACAAGCATTCTGGACCCGAAGCCACCTTAACAGATATTTTATCACGTTCTACATGACTTCCAGATTATATGTATGAGTAAGGAATACAAAAAAAGACTTCTTTAAGAGAAATTTATTTATTCACATGGCCAATAATTTTAACTTTCATTGATTATGTTGACCGTTTTAGATAATTATTATTTGAACCCCTTCTCCCTTTTTTTTAATTAATTTAATTTAATTTTTATTTTATTGTCATTATTATTAGATTTTTTTTTTTCTCTAACAACATCTGTAATTCTTATCGGATTTAATGGACAGCATGAACGCTACTCTAGGGTTTTGTTGGTAAGGGCTGGGGGTTTGTTAAATGTTTTGTATATGTATATTGAAAATTCAATAAAAATATTAAAACCAAGATTCTAGACCCATGATATTATAAAGTGCTATCTAATATTTCAGTAACAAGACACGGAAATGTTTATATACACATATTTTCAAGGATATACAGTATCCCGATGTAAGAAGCCAGTTTAACAAAAGCTTGCTAGCTAAATGCGGGCCAGCCTTCGCTCCCCACGTGCATCAGTGAGCCTTGACCACCCATGACCCTGATGCCGGTTCACCACTGTTCATTCCTTGGACCACTTTTGATAGATACTGACCACTGCAGACCGGGAACACCCCACAAGAGCTGCAGTTTTGGAGATGCTCTGATCCAGTGGTCTAGCCATCACAATTTGGCCCTTGGTCAAACTCGCTCAAATCCTTACACTTGTCCATTTTTCCTGCTTCTAACATCAACTTTGAGGACAAAATGTTGACTTGCTGCCTAATATATCCCACCCACTAACAGGTGCCATGATGAGGAGATCATCAGTCTTATTCACTTCACTGCCCACAGTGTTATGTCTGAACGGTGTACATCTAAAAGTTTTTACTGTCCATGTTATAAACATACACATACATTGGATCCATTTCATTTTCCGTTTACAGCCCAAGTGTAGTGTGAAGTGAATGGAGTGTGTACATGTGAGTGTGTTACCTTGAGAAAGCACCATCATGTCCTTACATTTCCTGTACTGGCCGAGCAGCGCTGTGAGCTCCTCTATGTGACGATCCTGTGCAAGACACAACCCAGATGTTAGATCAGGAACAGAATCAGGTTTGTTGACCAGGATGTTTTTACAAACACAAGAAATTAGTAGCGGCTGTTGCTGACCCCCAAAAGTACACATATAAAAGAACTACATTATACTTACATATTTAATTTAATGTGTGTGATGCAAACGACACACACACACACACACACACACACCGAGCGATACACACTCTATAATCTTCATAACAAGGTTTAACCTTTTCATCGTTTGCAGCTAAAAGTGACTCCATCCCAATTTTCAGTCTCTGCATCTCCAGATCTGGAAAACACACACACACACACACACACACACACATGAAACCAGCATGTTAAAACATACTGTACCATGAGTTCCACCCTTTAACTTTATTACAGCTTTAATAAACTAATATAAACCCAGTGTGTGTGTTTGTTTTGGTCGGTTATATAGAACCTTCGGAATATCAGAAACATTCCCATCCTATTATTTTCCAAACTGAACTAGAAATCAATACTCAGAAAGATAGAAATAAATTATTTTTTTTCTTTTTTTTTTAACAGCCTACTTTGGTAGTGGAGGCAGTGCATTGAATTGTTTTTTAGTTAAAGTGCAAATTTGTAATATTGAAAATAAAATAATAAAATAAAAATATTATTAAAATTAGTATTAAAATAAAATATTTCAGTGTTGTTATTTTCATTTCCTTATATAATATTCATCTCCTTATATCTGCTCACGAACAAAGCTGAATTTTACCCTTCACGTTTGTTTTTCTCAATCGCTTCCTGATTGGTTGAGACATAAATTGAAATAAATATTATAAATAATATTTTAAACTTATGACAAAGCTTAAAACTTATGAAAATATGACATATGACAAACTGTACAACATCAAAACCTCTCAACAAAGGGTACATTTCATAACAATGACTTATATTTAAACGATTTATTATTCTTTTTTTGCCCTTTACCTTTTTTTATACACAATTTCTTTCAACTTTCAACAAAAATAACGAGTTCTAAAAACTTTTTAATGATAGTGAACAACACTAAATACACAAAGACGGAATTGAGAAAACAAGGGTGTGTGTGTGTCTGTGTGTGTGTCTGTTTTACAGGGTGTGCCACAGATGATTCAGACTTTTGAAACACATGCACGCACACACACACACACACACGCACACACACGCACACACACGCACACACACGCACACACACGCACACACACACACACACACACGCACACAGCATGCTTGTGTATATCAGGCAATTCAGCATTCAGCATTGAGGTGCAAAGTGCAGACATTCGGTCACACGTTTGCTTACGTTTCTCTTTTAATTTCCTCCTGTACACCTCCTCTACAGCACAGAGCAGAGGAACAAGAAGAGAGAGACGTCACAAGAAGAGAGACACGGATTAATCACCTGCTCTAAGATTTGAGACACATTTGAACTGGTGCAATGTTTCTGATTATTTAAGCAGCTACATATATATATATATATATATATATATATATATATATATATATATATATATATAAATTTTATATTTTTGTGTGTATACATCTTGTAATCTTGTCTGTCCATCTATCCATCCATTCATCTGTCTGTCTGTCTGTCTGTCTATCCATCTATCTGTCTGTCTTTTGGTCCGTCCGTCTGTCCGTTGGTCAATCTGTCTGTCTGTCTGTCCATCCGTCCGTCTATCTATCTATCTATCTATCTATCTATCTATCTATCTATCTATCTATCTATCTATCTATCTATCTATCTATCTATCTATAATTACACAGACAGTACTTAGAGCCTTTGGAATTATTTTTAGACAGATACACACAAACAATTTTTGTTAATTTTGTTGCATGTTTTTTTCTTTGAGTTTAAATGTATCTGCTCATTTAATCTGTCCATCAGGCCCTAAAATATTTAATGTTTGATTTAATAATTAAACAATTTAACTTGAATGCTGTGGATTAAAAAATCCACCAGACTGCATTTAATATATAATTTTTCTTTTTTTTCATATTTGTTTACTTTTTTGCATTTATGTTTTTAATTTATTATTATTATAATCATTATTACTATTATTATTATTATTGTTATTTAAATCTATATTTTTTTATGCATTTATTACTCATTTCCTACAAAAGTCACAGTGACTCTTTTTAGCTTTTACATGAATACTTCATACCAGTGTGAAACGTGTAAAGAGAAATTATTTTAAGTTTGATTTTATAAGCTTAAAAAAATGTAAAAATATTTTTTTAAACCTTTCAATAAATAATTAATCCTTTTATATTATACTGATATTTTTATCTCTAGACATTTAGACGTATTAAATAAATCTAATCACTGTATTTCTTTAGAGAAAAAAAAGAACCCTAACCCTAATGTTAGTACATATTAATAAGATGAATAAGATGAAGTTTCCCTTCTGTTGATCTCATATGGTACTTTTACTTGGTTTATTTCGATATTTATTTCATTTATATATGTACAAATAATTTATTAACTGAATGATTATATAATAAGAATTGCAATAAAAAACACTGCATGGTGTCTACTAAAATATTAAAATATAATTTCTAAACAAAAATGGAAGAATTGTTTTTTTTTCTTAGTTTTAAAATAAAAAAAAATAATGCTGCTGTGATTTATTAATGAATGCTTTTAAAAAGGTGCACTTAGCACTCAGGATCCTTCAGGACAATAATCCTAGACTCAGGAGATCATGAGCTCAGTATTACATCATGGCGTTTTTCAGACTCGAATCGCTTACCTCTGTCCACTCCATCACTGCTGCCATTTCCTCTGGACAGGAGTTGATTCTGTAGACTCTCGATCTCTGCATCTTTGGACGACAAAATCTGCTGAAGCTCGGTGATCTCCGTCTGCAAAAAGTGAAGCAGATTATTGCTGTTTCTAAATCTCCTGTGTGATCTGTAGGATACGGCGTGGAACATCTCAACAATCCCACAGGAGGACCAAACACTGGGGTCTGTGCTGGGGTTTAAACACATGCTTAAATGAGGTCTGATCTTTTAGGAGGAAGACGAGACAGGATGAAGAGAAACAGCTACACAGAGGAGAGACGTCGGATGATTCAGAAGAGAAGCAGATGTTCACATCCATGCATTCGTGAGGACCTGGAACTTGCTGCCACAGCTCAACACTTTGTTAATGAAGGAGGATCTCAGGGGCTTAGGGAGCCATTTTAGATCGAGCTATGAAATGGATAAGCAAAAAGAAAGATCTGGCTTCTGCTTTCTACTCGTCTGTGCCGCAGCGAGGCCTTAAATAAGACAGAGCTGGTGGAGAGATCGCACCAAGCGCCTATCATTAGATCCTGCTCAGGAAAAAACACAAGCTAATTGTGTACTGTCTCCTCCTTGTCAAGATCAAGAGCACTGCTGCTCTACCGTACCTCCCTCTCCAACACACACACACACACACACACATTCCTGAGAAATCAGGAATCTATTTCAAGAAACTGACCACCATGATAGCTCAACTCAACCTCACTTTTTCTCACCTCTGAAGCCCAAAACGTCCAGCGAAACAACAACTCATACATGATGATGAGGACAAAAAACAATGAGAGAGAGAGAGACCTGGAAAGCACCTTATACATCAAGTCTTGGGTGCAGACAGTACATGGAGATACGAGACAAAGAAAAACCAAGAGGAGCACGAAGCTGAGGAACAGAGGAGCATCAGAACTGTAGGAGAGGACCTACGATGGGATCGTCGCTAACGGCAACAGGAACGAAATTAGAAAGGCGTAAACTTGTAAGGTCTAGTCAAAAGTCTGAGTAATAATATAATCATCAATTAAATTCTAAAATATTCCAGAAAGATTTGTTTGGCATAGTCTTTTTTGTTACACAAAGAATTTATTTTCAAAACTTGTTAGCCTCAGTGGAAAGCCAAGCGAAGAGAGTTTACGAATTTGTTTTCAGTCAGTGAAAGCTGTGTGAAAGAGTCAACCCGCGATACCAATGCCTTTAGCATGCGTTCAAAAGCTAGGTGATTTTTGGGGTGTTTTTTTGTTGACAGATTGCGGGTGTGGGCGGTCTGTTCTATTTTTAGCTCAAGCTTGGTGGCACGACTTCCTGTGAGGACCCTTGACATGGAATGCTTGGCTTGGGTCAGTTCTTTGTAAGCAGCCATACAGTTTACATACGCTTCGTATTGGGAATATTTCTGGGCGGCTGGAATGGATTATCTGCATTTACATTATTTCTTATGAGAAAATTCGTTTCACAATACAAATTTTCACCAAAAATTTTTTCAAAAATTTTCAAAAAAAGAACTCGCCTCCGGAACCGATTAAATTCCTATGCCGAGGTTCTGCTGTAATTTAATCTCTGTGAAGAAATGAATTCTTTCTTATTCAACAAAACGATCTGCAGCAAAAAAAAAATTACTTTCACAACCCATCGAGAAACAAAAAGATCTGTTTCTTGATTAATTTGCGCAGTTTTCCACTGGCTTGGTGTGGCATTCGAGCTCTCGCTCTACTCTCATGTACATCTCAGTGGTCCTGTCCTTCACGTTCTGCTCCTTTGGTGATGAAGGTAAATGGGTGAGGAAGACGAGTAAGCACCTGAGCGGCTCGACAACGCTCCTCCCAGCGCTGCTTCTCAACCTGAGTGTGCTCGACTGTGAGCTTCAGGCTCGAGAGCTTGGTCATGAGCGACTGGTAACACACATGAAGAGAGTAAGAGATAGAGAGCTAGACAGGGAGAGAAAAAGACGAAGAGAGAACGAGTAAGAGACAGCTGGAGCTGGGGGGGGTAATGTGGAGATGGGAGAAAAAATGAATGCAAGAACATAGAGAGAGAGAAAGAAAGAGAGAGAGATGAGGGGAAGAGGGAGAGAAAGAGAGATCGAGGATGGAGAGAGGGAGGGGAGGAAACAGAGGGGAATAGAGATGAGAGAGAGAGAGAGAGAGAGAGAGAAGGAAAAGAGGGAGAGAAAGAGGGAGAGAGAGATCAGCGGGGAGAGAGATAGCGAGAGAGGGAAGAGAGGGGGATAGAAATGAGAGAGAGAGAGATATATATAAAGGGTGGCAGAGGGAGAGAAAGAGGGAGAGAGAGAGAGTAAGAGAGGGAGGAGAGGAAAGAAAGGGGGATAGAGATGAGAGAGGGAGAGGGGGGGATCGGGGGGGAGAGAAAGTGAGAGATGAATGAGAGGGAAGAGAGGGGGATAGAAAGAGAGAGAGAGAGAGAGAGAGAAAGCATACAGAGATAAAAGAGAAAGTGTCAAGGAAATGATAGAGGGAGAGAGCGCTCCAAATCCAGCGCTCAGTGAAAGGAGAAAGAAGAAGTACAATAGAAACAGTTTAAGAAGTTAAAGTGTTCACACAAAAGGATTTAATAATAAAAATTTCTTTTTAATTTTAATTTCATTTCAAAAACATTCACATTACCTTCGTGGCTTTCAGTTTTCTCTCATATTGAGATTTCTCGTTCTCCAAATCGTCCACTTTGGCCTTCAATGCACGCAGCTCGTGCTCCAGAGCCTGCTTACACACACACACACACACACACACACACACACAAACAAAAATCTGCAATCAAAAATCAACTCTCCACGGGATAATCGACATCTTTAAGGATGTTAAACCGGGTTAAATGTCTCGGGGTCATGATTTGGATCAGTCGATCGTCACGGTTGTGCCACCACCTTAAACGTCTAAAAGAACTTTAATAAAACATTAATACAAACGTATTAATAATTATTGTACACAAATACAATAAACCCAATCCAAAAGGATGGAGATTTTCAGACAGAACCCAAACCCGAACCCGAACCCAAGCCACACATCGTGCTGTTAATAAAAATCCTGAAACAAGATGATCTGTAGTTACGGCTCAGGCTCCTCCACCATGAATACACACTACATACATTACTATGTTTTATTATATCATGAGTTGCCAGTTTATTAGGTGCACCAGCCTGTGTTTTAGCTCCACTCACTCACCCCTACACCGTATATCATCTATTTTCAATCAAAGCTACGATTTAGGGTAGCATGAGTGACATCGAGTGTTGGTGATTAGATGTGGGCGTGTCCAAATTATGCAAATATGGAGCGACTCGGTAGTGAAGACTTTAGAGCACACGCTGCTTCTCCTTCATCTCGTATGACATACGAGATAAATCTCCTTCCAGAAAAAATGTTTCGGGGTTCCTTAGTTTCCTCGCCCTGATATGATGCACCTGATAACACAGCAACTCAAAGTGTTTATGAGCACTCTCAGTAAAAAGGGACTAATCCGTAGGTGGGAACTTTATTGTTAAAATAAATTTGATTTAATGGTTTAAACAAACAAACAAACAAACAAACAAAAAGCCATGGTATCTGCTGCCCTGCACAGCATGATGTAAAGAGCTTGACAGTTCTCAAACTCTGTGGGGCAATGGAGCTAAAGTTGAGAGTTAAGATGATATTAGTTACCTTTTAATCAGTTGCCCTTTTATTGAGAGTGATATATAGCGTTAACCATCAATAAAACCCACTACAGAGGGGAAAAAAAACTCTCAACACCCCCTGGGTTAGTGAGAGGTCTAATCATGCAGGAACACCAGATTCCTTAAACCAAATCGCTCATCTCGGACAGCACGCAGCGCACACCAGTAACCGTAAGGCTTCCCCATCTGTGGCCTTGACACTGCGAGGAAAAGAGCTTGTTAATGTTAGAGTGGAAATGGAAATGAGTCTGTGACGGTAAGGAGGGACGTGCAGTGAGCTTCACGGCACAACAAAAAGCCCGCCTACGTTGTCTCCTCCAGAAGCCTGGCTGCGTCCGTAATCCTCGGTATCTGACGAGCAAAGGTCCGCGTCAGGAGCCGGGCTCTCCGGGTGTCCCTCGAGAGCCCGCTGTTCCTGGATGCGTGTGGTGATCTCCTGCTGGAATTTACGCATCTGTGCCTGGAGCTCGCTGATCACATTAACCACACACTGATACAGACAAAAACAAGCCAAATGGAAGAAAAGGGGTATGGAAAGAAATGAGAGAAAAAAAAGATAAGGACTAAGAATAGAACAAGACAGAAAATAAAAGAAAAAGAATATATATATTTTAAAATATAAAATACTAATGGTTAAAAAAATATCACACATTAAATACACAAATACTCCAGAGGTCTAGTGTGCGAGAACAAAAATAATAAAATAAACTTTAGTTTAGTTCTCATCCGAAATGTTTGGTACTGTTGATATTTCAATGCTGGTCAATATAACAACAACAAAAAAAATCACTTCACGATATTTCAGTACATTTCTATACAATATACCGGTGTATTGCTCCATTGTGTTAAAGAAAATCAGAAATACTGGAAAAACTGTAAATTTGCATTTTATAAATTTAATGATGAAAGCAGTAGAAATCCACTAGACTTCCAGAGTTCGATATAACTGCGACATAATCTAGCACAATATCGATATTATATCATCATATAATCCAGCACTAATGTGAGCATATAAAGGAGGATATTAAGGCCACAGTAGCTCGTCTGTTGGATCGGATCTCACGGGCCAGCCTTTGCTTCCCACACGCATCAATGAGCCTTGACCACCCATGACCCTGTCGCCGGTTCACCATTGTTCCTTCCTTTGACCACTTTTGATAGATACTGACCACTGCAGACCGGGAACACCCCACAAGAGCTGCAGTTTTGGAGATGCTCTGATTCAGTGGTCTAGCCATCACAATTTGGCCCTTCGTCAAACTCGCTCAAATTCTTACGCTTGTCCATTTTTCCTGCTTCTAACATCAACTTTGAGGACAAAATGTTGACTTGCTGCCTAATATATCCCACCCACTAACAGGTGCCATGATGAGGAGATACTCAGTCTTATTCACTTCACCTCTCACTGGTCACGATGTTATGGCTGATCGGTGTAAATACCTGCGGTCTTGTGCTTGTGTTTTTCTGAGTCCTTGTCTTTTGTCTCCTGGTTTCTGCTGTTTGTTTTGTGTTTGTTAGCCGGCACACTTTGCAGTTTTGTTATTTTATTAATAGATCCCAAGTTTCTAATTTTATCCCTGCATTTGGGTCTGGATTTTGTACCCACCCACCCCTGATATTACATGTATTGTAGATATAAATGGTCATAAAGCACGACATATCGCTTATTATTAAATAAAAATCTTTATTTATTGGCAAATTACTGTGTTACTATCTTACTGTGCGTGACATGGAAACATCGCACCATCTTGGTGTACAGTCTGTCTCCAGGAGGAGATCCAGGAGGATTTTGTGTTTTTGTGATCACAGAAATGAACACAAAATCAAGCAAACTGTTGATCTGTGTATCTAACTTTTCAAAATAACCAAAGATTTTCTGCAGATTTGGTCCGAGACGTGACGTTGAGACGTCATTACAACACGCAAGTCCTCATAGAAAGAGCAATTCATGTAGTTTTGTGCCATAAACTGTGCCAAGCATTTTTGGTTGCACCAACTTGCTGTAATCCTAAAGGGACTGATTGCTAATTGATTTTTTTCCCCCTAAAACAGCATGTCCTGTCCTTATCTTCAACACAAAGTGTGTCACAGCTGTCAATCTGAGCTAAACTCCTCCTTTACAGCCTCTTAGACCTTAAAGAAAATACCACAGGTGTAAATTTGTGTCAATTTAACGAAGTTACCGAGCTAGAGTTTGACTTCCAGCAGCTACATTTACACTCTGATCGTGAAGCTAAACGGACGCTGGAACATCTGATCTTAGCGCAAACGACGTTAACGTTCGGCTCGGTTTTCCCACTTAGCGTCTGACATGCCGTGTGGTCGGAATGATTCATGGACAGGAGGCACATAAGGAATCCCAGACGTTTCATACGATATGAACAGTCGACGTTGAAGCTGATGATAAGACCCACGTTCCACGCCTATAATTAGCCGGCGCACTCAGCAGCGTTTGGGGAAAGTGTGTGTCTGCGGCATGTTCCAGGAGGATTTTTGTCGTTCTGCGGTGCTGAAGAGAGTGTCTGCAGCTGTCACTAGCAGAGAAAGTGTTTGTTGATGCAACAGATGCAAGGAGGGTTTGCATTCCCCGGCACCGCCGCTACGGCGTTCAGATTAGAAAGTGCAGTAATAGTTTAGCGGAAATCTTACTCCAAGAGAAGTCGATAGACACGTTTCAGTTTTAGGTCGATTACAAAACGATATGATCTTAGCTAATCCAATAAGGAGAAATGTAAAATTGCCAAATAGTAAAAAAAGGGGAAATTGTGGTCATTTGATTTCTGCTGGAATCTTGACACGATTTGGCTTTAGACGTGTTTACAGAGTGAAGTTGTAGTGAAGTCTGTGAGCTTAATGGCATCAGGAAATCTAAAAGCAATTATTCTGGTTTATTTTATTTTTTTCCCTGGAATAAAATAATCATGGAAACTTCTGGCAAATCCCTAAATGTTGTTTCATGTACGAGTTATAATATATTAAGTATATGTTACAAAATATCGCTCAATTAAAGTCGAAGTGGTTCATTAAGACCATACCTGACTGAAGTTATTTAAAAGTAAGCAATTTGAACTAGAATTTAATTTTCTTTCTTTATGGTTTTGTGATATATATAAACATACATTTCTTTTTTAAATCAATTTAAATTAAAAGCTACAACAGTTGTGTTTAAAATCAGGAGCCATGTTTGCATTCTCACCTGTCCTTAAAATCTATTTGTATTATTTAAAACCGAATTCAGTTCGACCACAGAGTCGAGCTCTTTATTTTTTCCACCACTAGCGTATAAAGAGGAAGTGACTAACATGCTAATGAGCAGGAAATGATTGTGACTGGACGTTTGAAGCATATGGAGACTTATTCCTGCCAGAAAAAATGCCTGTGTGGAAATGCACCAGGGGAAAATAGGGATTTTTCTCATCTAATCAAGAGTATTTTTAAAATGTGCTCGGGGGAAAAAGCACAAATTCCCCATGGGTTATTTAAGTACAGTAACTAAGAATAGTTATTTAATTCATCTCTGGATCTTAAAGCATGGTGTGTTTTTAGCTTTCTTGGATTACACGGATTCTGCCCTTGTCCTTGTCCTTATATTCAACAAAAACAGGTACATTAAAGAAAATGCCACAGGTGTAAATGCCACGACAGATCTGTGTCAATTTAATGTTAAGTTACCGAGCTAGCACTCGACTTCCAGCAGCTACATTTACACTCTGATCGTGAAGCTAAGCAGATGCTGGGAGATCTGATCTTAGCGCAAATCGGTCAAATATCCATTTAAATACATTTATTTCGAGCAAAACGTCTGTGCTTTCACCATGTTCAGGACATTGCACCGAGCATGTGTCCGTGAGACGTTTTGGAATCCGATCGAGAAAACGATTCCAGCGTTTACACGGATTCGTTCAGATCTTCACCACCCCTTTCAATCCGATCAGTCGGATCGACGTGAAGCCATTTCAATCCGTTCGAGATTAAATCCAATTAATAATCGATTAACTGGTTGAATATAAACGTACCGAGTGAAAAAAACAAACAAACAAACACATACTAAATTAAGTAGTTAACAAGTAAAAGAAGTGCATCTCTATATAATTCAGGCTACATTAACATCAAAAGTATTTCTAATCTACAAACTTTAGGCCCCGCCCTCTACCTGAGTCTAATGGTGGGTGTGGAATGATACCAAACACCTGCTGGAGAATGTTCTATACATCCTATGGCATCATTTGATCTATTTTTAGACATAATAGCTAATGGTATAGCACTGGTGGCTAAAATCCTTGTTGGCTCAAGTGGTTAAGGCTCTTGGTGGTTGATTGGAGAAACCGTGTCCTACTTCCTGTTACATCAGCAGGTTTAACATTACCAGAGCTGTACCAGGACCGAGGAGATGTCTCTGAAGTCCAGGTTTATTCAGCTGTAAGCTTTAACATGTGCAAGTGTATTTTTCCAGGTTTAGTAGGTGGTCTGCAGACTGGAGCTCAGCGCCGGAGCACAAGGCGACGCTGGATTACGGGGCAGCTGAGAGTGGGGTAACAGGTGCCTGTGAGGAGGTTTATGGAGCACTTTTGGTCTGTCTGTCAGCTCTACTCAGCAGGGGAAGGACAGGAATGTGGAGGCCTCGAATGCCAACACTTCAATCCTACGCTGTCACTCCTTCAGACAGGTCACGTTTCAATTAGTGACTGATCCCTCGCTCACATTCTTCAGCACGAGCAAGACGTGTGTGCTGCTTCGCTTATTCACGCCGATACAACCGCTCACGTGATTGACGTCTGAGAGCCTTTATATTTTCCGTCTGAGCTACAACCCAAAAGTCTCTGACCAGTCCTTAAACCCACGAACTGAGCTGTGTAGAATTATGGGTGAAAATAACATTTAAAAAAGAAAATGCAAGTAAATAAACACAGCTGGTGATGAACCGTACCAGATACCAGACAAGCCTTAAATGGAGAGAGAGAGAGAGAGAGAGAGAGAGAGAGAGATTCAAACCATACGGAAAACCACCATCGCACAGAAAAGCCACAGTCATCCAAATGAGGAGGATAAACTGATAGAGAAGAAAATGAATGGTAGATGGATAAACTGAAAAAAGTGATAGAATAGAAGCAGGATAAAGTAAGAGAGATGGAGAAATCGATGGATAAACTGAAAGTGAGAGAGTAGCAGAGATATAAACTGATAGTGACGAGGCGGTGGATGGTAACATGGACAGAGGGAAGGAGGGATAAAGTGATAGAACAGGAAGTGAGCGGTAGATGGATAAACTGATAATGTGACAGCGTAGCGTAGGTATAAAGTGGATGGAAAGATGGACAGAGTGACAGAAGAGAAAAATGATGAAGTAATAAGAGTGAGAGAGAGATAAAGTGATAAAGTGATAGAGTGATAAAGTGACAGAGGGGTGGATAGATAGACAGATGGAGTGACAGAAGAATAAAATGATAAAATAATAATAGTGAGAGAGATAGAGTGATAAAGTGATGGATGGAAAGACGTATACGGCGACAGAAGAATAAAATGAAAAAATAATAATAGTGAGAGAGATAGAGTGATAAAGTGATGGATGGAAAGACGTATACGGCGACAGAAGAATAAAATGAAAAAATAATAATAGTGAGAGAGAGATAAACGGAAAGACCGGATAGAGTGACAGAAGAATAAAATGATAAAATAAGAGTAAGAAAGAGATAAAGTGATAATAATAGAGTGATAAAGTGATAGAGTGATAAAATGATAGAGGGGTGGATGGAAAGACGGATAAGGTGACGAAAGAATAAAATGATAAAATAATAAGAGTGAGAGAGAGATAAACTGATCAAGTGATAGAGTGATAAAGTGATAGAGGAGTGGATGGAAAGACGGATAGAGTGACGGAAGAATAAAATGATAAAATAAGTAAGAAAGAGATAAACTCATTGAGTGGAAAACTCATAGATTGATCAAAAGAACAGTATTAGATGGATAAACCGATACAATGATAGAGAGATAGATGGATAAAATGATAAACTCATGAAGTGGTAGATGGATAAACTGCTAAAGTAATAGAGCAGGTGAGGAATGAACTGACAGAGTGAAAGTGTAGTAAAAAGGATAAACCAATAGTGATAGTGACAAAGTGATAGTGACAAAGCGATAGTGTAAGACAAGGATGAACTGATAACATGATAGAGTGATATAAAGAGTTTAAAAGGAGATGGATAAACTAGAGTGGAATAGACTGATAGAAAGATGAAGGGGATAAAATGTGAGCAATAGAGAAATGGTAGACTGATAAAGCCAAAATAAGAGGATAGATGGATAAAAGGAAAGAGGGATTGAGACAATAAAGTGTTATCGGTAGAAAGATAAAATGATTCACAGATACAGACAGTTCAAGGAACAAACAGAAGGATAGAGCTGACGGAAAGAGAGCGAGAGAGAGAGAGAGATAGACAGATCAGACGGTACCTCGGCTTTGTGCTGCTTGTCGTCTTTATCCGTGTGGTTGTGATCCTCCTCCATACTGACCAGCTTCAGCTTCAGATACGAAACCTCATCCATCAAATCCAGCTTCTGAGTCTCCAACGAGGTGCGGTTCAGTAGCTCCTACACACACACGCACACACACACACATACGTAAACACACATGGACACACATCTACACACACACACATGATCTAGACAACACAACGTGACTTTCTGTTGCTCTACAAGCAAGTTTCCCAAGATCAAATCCTGGGCCCCTGCCAAGCGCCGCTAAATATACACACTGAACCCAGGCTATTTTTGCTTCCTCTGTACCCCCCTAATGTGTGTTTCTCTGCATTCCTCTGTCTAACAGCTAATTTCAGCAGATCCCCAGGACTCCAGAGCGAAGTCTCAGCTGAGAACAGACTTAATGTCCCATGATTCTCCTCAGAGGAGAACGAGAACGTTGATGGTTTGGTTTTTTACCTTCAGAACTAAAACAGAGTCTGATCAGTGAGTTTGACCCAAGACACTGGGTGGATTAGGATCTGGGTGACTTTCTCTTTCTCTCTCACTCTCTCTATCTCAGACACACACACACACACACACACACACACACACACACACACACAGTAATTCACTGATAAAGTTCACACTGTATAAAGATCATTGCTATGAAGTTAGTCACAGGAGAAAAAGCTCAGACTCCGCCTTTCATTTCACAACTGCTGCTTCCCATTCCAAGGAAAAGACACTTCTGCTTTCTGCTCGTTCAGTTACGCGAATAAAAATCCATCTGAACGATTTGAACTGCGTTTAAACTTAAAACTGCAGTCTGTAATGTTTAAAGGGGCAGTGTGTAATGATTAGAGGTCAGGTCAGTACTGTTTAAAGGGGCAGTGTGTAATGATTAGAGGTCAGGTAAGTACTGTTTAAAGGGGCAGTGGGTAACGAATAAAAATTGCAGTCAATGATTAAAGGTTATGTCTGCGATGCAGCGTGTAATGATTACAGGTGCGGTCTGTGATGATTAAAGTAGCAGTCAGTACTGTTTAAAGGGGCAGTGTGTAATGATTAAAGTAGCGGTCTGTATTTATTAAAGTAGCAATCAGTACTCTTTAAAGGGGAAGTGTGTAATTATTAAAGTAGCAATCAGTACTGTTTAAAGAGGCAGTGTGTAATTATTAAAGTAGCAATCAGTACTGTTTAAAGTGGCAGTGTGTAATGATTAAAGTAGCGGTCTGTATTTATTAAAGTAGCAATCAGTACTGTTTAAAGCGGCAGTGTGTAATTATTAAAGTAGCAATCAGTACTGTTTAAAGTGGCAGTGTGTAATTATTAAAGTAGCAATCAGTACTGTTTAAAGTGGCAGTGTGTAATTATTAAAGTAGCAATCAGTACTGTTTAAAGAGGCAGTGTGTAATTATTAAAGTAGCAATCAGTACTGTTTAAAGAGGCAGTGTGTAATTATTAAAGTAGCAATCAGTACTGTTTAAAGAGGCAGTGTGTAATTATTAAAGTAGCAATCAGTACTGTTTAAAGTGGCAGTGTGTAATGATTAAAGTAGCGGTCTGTATTTATTAAAGTAGCAATCAGTACTGTTTAAAGCGGCAGTGTGTAATTATTAAAGTAGCAATCAGTACTGTTTAAAGTGGCAGTGTGTAATTATTAAAGTAGCAATCAGTACTGTTTAAAGCGGCAGTGTGTAATTATTAAAGTAGCAATCAGTACTGTTTAAAGTGGCAGTGTGTAATTATTAAAGTAGCAATCAGTACTGTTTAAAGAGGCAGTGTGTAATTATTAAAGTAGCAATCAGTACTGTTTAAAGTGGCAGTGTGTAATGATTAAAGTAGCGGTCTGTATTTATTAAAGTAGCAATCAGTACTGTTTAAAGCGGCAGTGTGTAATTATTAAAGTAGCAATCAGTACTGTTTAAAGTGGCAGTGTGTAATTATTAAAGTAGCAATCAGTACTGTTTAAAGCGGCAGTGTGTAATTATTAAAGTAGCAATCAGTACTGTTTAAAGTGGCAGTGTGTAATTATTAAAGTAGCAATCAGTACTGTTTAAAGAGGCAGTGTGTAATTATTAAAGTAGCAATCAGTACTGTTTAAAGTGGCAGTGTGTAATGATTAAAGTAGCGGTCTGTATTTATTAAAGTAGCAATCAGTACTGTTTAAAGCGGCAGTGTGTAATTATTAAAGTAGCAATCAGTACTGTTTAAAGAGGCAGTGTGTAATTATTAAAGTAGCAATCAGTACTGTTTAAAGAGGCAGTGTGTAATTATTAAAGTAGCAATCAGTACTGTTTAAAGAGGCAGTGTGTAATTATTAAAGTAGCAATCAGTACTGTTTAAAGAGGCAGTGTGTAATTATTAAAGTAGCAATCAGTACTGTTTAAAGAGGCAGTGTGTAATTATTAAAGTAGCAATCAGTACTGTTTAAAGAGGCAGTGTGTAATTATTAAAGTAGCAATCAGTACTGTTTAAAGTGGCAGTGTGTAATGATTAAAGTAGCGGTCTGTATTTATTAAAGTAGCAATCAGTACTGTTTAAAGCGGCAGTGTGTAATTATTAAAGTAGCAATCAGTACTGTTTAAAGAGGCAGTGTGTAATTATTAAAGTAGCAATCAGTACTGTTTAAAGAGGCAGTGTGTAATTATTAAAGTAGCAATCAGTACTGTTTAAAGCGGCAGTGTGTAATTATTAAAGTAGCAATCAGTACTGTTTAAAGTGGCAGTGTGTAATTATTAAAGTAGCGGTCTGTAATTATTAAAGTAGCAATCAGTACTGTTTAAAGTGGCAGTGTGTAAATATTAAAGTAGCAATCAGTACTGTTTAAAGGGGAAGTGTGTAATTATTAAAGTAGCAATCAGTACTGTTTAAAGAGGCAGTGTGTAATTATTAAAGTAGCAATCAGTACTGTTTAAAGCGGCAGTGTGTAATTATTAAAGTAGCAATCAGTACTGTTTAAAGTGGCAGTGTGTAATTATTAAAGTAGCAATCAGTACTGTTTAAAGGGGAAGTGTGTAATTATTAAAGTAGCGGTCTGTAATTATTAAAGTAGCAATCAGTACTGTTTAAAGCGGCAGTGTGTAATTATTAAAGTAGCAATCAGTACTGTTTAAAGTGGCAGTGTGTAATTATTAAAGTAGCAATCAGTACTGTTTAAAGCGGCAGTGTGTAATTATTAAAGTAGCAATCAGTACTGTTTAAAGCGGCAGTGTGTAATTATTAAAGTAGCAATCAGTACTGTTTAAAGTGGCAGTGTGTAATTATTAAAGTAGCAATCAGTACTGTTTAAAGTGGCAGTGTGTAATTATTAAAGCAGCAATCAGTACTGTTTAAAGTGGCAGTGTGTAATTATTAAAGTAGCAATCAGTACTGTTTAAAGCGGCAGTGTGTACTTATTAAAGTAGCAATCAGTACTGTTTAAAGTGGCAGTGTGTAATTATTAAAGTAGCAATCAGTACTGTTTAAAGTGGCAGTGTGTAATTATTAAAGTAGCAATCAGTACTGTTTAAAGCGGCAGTGTGTAATTATTAAAGTAGCAATCAGTACTGTTTAAAGAGGCAGTGTGTAATTATTAAAGTAGCAATCAGTACTGTTTAAAGCGGCAGTGTGTAATTATTAAAGTAGCAATCAGTACTGTTTAAAGTGGCAGTGTGTAATTATTAAAGTAGCAATCAGTACTGTTTAAAGCGGCAGTGTGTAATTATTAAAGTAGCAATCAGTACTGTTTAAAGTGGCAGAGTGTAATTATTAAAGTAGCAATCAGTACTGTTTAAAGTGGCAGTGTGTAATGATTAAAGTAGCGGTCTGTATTTATTAAAGTAGCAATCAGTACTGTTTAAAGTGGCAGTGTGTAATTATTAAAGTAGCAATCAGTACTGTTTAAAGTGGCAGTGTGTAATTATTAAAGTAGCAATCAGTACTGTTTAAAGTGGCAGTGTGTAATTATTAAAGTAGCAATCAGTACTGTTTAAAGGGGAAGTGTGTAATTATTAAAGTAGCGGTCTGTAATTATTAAAGTAGCAATCAGTACTGTTTAAAGGGGAAGTGTGTAATTATTAAAGTAGCAATCAGTACTGTTTAAAGGGGAAGTGTGTAATTATTAAAGTAGCAATCAGTACTGTTTAAAGCGGCAGTGTGTAATTATTAAAGTAGCAATCAGTACTGTTTAAAGTGGCAGTGTGTAATTATTAAAGTAGCAATCAGTACTGTTTAAAGAGGCAGTGTGTAATTATTAAAGTAGCAATCAGTACTGTTTAAAGAGGCAGTGTGTAATTATTAAAGTAGCAATCAGTACTGTTTAAAGAGGCAGTGTGTAATTATTAAAGTAGCAATCAGTACTGTTTAAAGAGGCAGTGTGTAATTATTAAAGTAGCAATCAGTACTGTTTAAAGTGGCAGTGTGTAATGATTAAAGCAGCGGTCTGTATTTATTAAAGTAGCAATCAGTACTGTTTAAAGCGGCAGTGTGTAATTATTAAAGTAGCAATCAGTACTGTTTAAAGAGGCAGTGTGTAATTATTAAAGTAGCAATCAGTACTGTTTAAAGTGGCAGTGTGTAATTATTAAAGTAGCAATCAGTACTGTTTAATGTGGCAGTGTGTAATTATTAAAGTAGCAATCAGTACTGTTTAAAGCGGCAGTGTGTAATTATTAAAGTAGCAATCAGTACTGTTTAAAGTGGCAGTGTGTAATTATTAAAGTAGCAATCAGTACTGTTTAAAGCGGCAGTGTGTAATTATTAAAGTAGCAATCAGTACTGTTTAAAGCGGCAGTGTGTAATTATTAAAGTAGCAATCAGTACTGTTTAAAATGGCAGTGTGTAATTATTAAAGTAGCAATCAGTACTGTTTAAAATGGCAGTGTGTAATTATTAAAGTAGCAATCAGTACTGTTTAAAGTGGCAGTGTGTAATTATTAAAGTAGCAATCAGTACTGTTTAAAGTGGCAGTGTGTAATTATTAAAGTAGCAATCAGTACTGTTTAAAGTGGCAGTGTGTAATTATTAAAGTAGCAATCAGTACTGTTTAAAGTGGCAGTGTGTAATTATTAAAGTAGCAATCAGTACTGTTTAAAGTGGCAGTGTGTAATGATTAAAGCAGCGGTCTGTATTTATTAAAGTAGCAATCAGTACTGTTTAAAGCGGCAGTGTGTAATTATTAAAGTAGCAATCAGTACTGTTTAAAGAGGCAGTGTGTAATTATTAAAGTAGCAATCAGTACTGTTTAAAGTGGCAGTGTGTAATTATTAAAGTAGCAATCAGTACTGTTTAAAGTGGCAGTGTGTAATTATTAAAGTAGCAATCAGTACTGTTTAAAGTGGCAGTGTGTAATTATTAAAGTAGCAATCAGTACTGTTTAAAGTGGCAGTGTGTAATGATTAAAGTAGCGGTCTGTATTTATTAAAGTAGCAATCAGTACTGTTTAAAGCGGCAGTGTGTAATTATTAAAGTAGCAATCAGTACTGTTTAAAGAGGCAGTGTGTAATTATTAAAGTAGCAATCAGTACTGTTTAAAGTGGCAGTGTGTAATTATTAAAGTAGCAATCAGTACTGTTTAAAGTGGCAGTGTGTAATTATTAAAGTAGCAATCAGTACTGTTTAAAGCGGCAGTGTGTAATTATTAAAGTAGCAATCAGTACTGTTTAAAGTGGCAGTGTGTAATTATTAAAGTAGCAATCAGTACTGTTTAAAGTGGCAGTGTGTAATGATTAAAGTAGCGGTCTGTATTTATTAAAGTAGCAATCAGTACTGTTTAAAGCGGCAGTGTGTAATTATTAAAGTAGCAATCAGTACTGTTTAAAGAGGCAGTGTGTAATTATTAAAGTAGCAATCAGTACTGTTTAAAGTGGCAGTGTGTAATTATTAAAGTAGCAATCAGTACTGTTTAAAGTGGCAGTGTGTAATTATTAAAGTAGCAATCAGTACTGTTTAAAGTGGCAGTGTGTAATGATTAAAGTAGCGGTCTGTATTTATTAAAGTAGCAATCAGTACTGTTTAAAGTGGCAGTGTGTAATGATTAAAGTAGCGGTCTGTATTTATTAAAGTAGCAATCAGTACTGTTTAAAGAGGCAGTGTGTAATTATTAAAGTAGCAATCAGTACTGTTTAAAGAGGCAGTGTGTAATTATTAAAGTAGCAATCAGTACTGTTTAAAGTGGCAGTGTGTAATTATTAAAGTAGCAATCAGTACTGTTTAAAGGGGAAGTGTGTAATTATTAAAGTAGCAATCAGTACTGTTTAAAGTGGCAGTGTGTAATTATTAAAGTAGCAATCAGTACTGTTTAATGGGGAAGTGTGTAATTATTAAAGTAGCAATCAGTACTGTTTAAAGAGGCAGTGTGTAATTATTAAAGTAGCAATCAGTACTGTTTAAAGAGGCAGTGTGTAATTATTAAAGTAGCAATCAGTACTGTTTAAAGAGGCAGTGTGTAATTATTAAAGTAGCAATCAGTACTGTTTAAAGAGGCAGTGTGTAATTATTAAAGTAGCAATCAGTACTGTTTAAAGAGGCAGTGTGTAATTATTAAAGTAGCAGTCAGTACTGTTTAAGGTGGCAGTGTGTAATGATTAAAGTAGCGGTCTGTATTTATTAAAGTAGCAATCAGTACTGTTTAAAGCGGCAGTGTGTAATTATTAAAGTAGCAATCAGTACTGTTTAAAGAGGCAGTGTGTAATTATTAAAGTAGCAATCAGTACTGTTTAAAGTGGCAGTGTGTAATTATTAAAGTAGCAATCAGTACTGTTTAAAGGGGAAGTGTGTAATTATTAAAGTAGCAATCAGTACTGTTTAAAGAGGCAGTGTGTAATTATTAAAGTAGCAGTCAGTACTGTTTAAAGTGGCAGTGTGTAATGATTAAAGTAGCGGTCTGTATTTATTAAAGTAGCAATCAGTACTGTTTAAAGCGGCAGTGTGTAATTATTAAAGTAGCAATCAGTACTGTTTAAAGAGGCAGTGTGTAATTATTAAAGTAGCAATCAGTACTGTTTAAAGTGGCAGTGTGTAATTATTAAAGTAGCAATCAGTACTGTTTAATGGGGAAGTGTGTAATTATTAAAGTAGCAATCAGTACTGTTTAAAGGGGAAGTGTGTAATTATTAAAGTAGCAATCAGTACTGTTTAAAGAGGCAGTGTGTAATTATTAAAGTAGCAATCAGTACTGTTTAAAGAGGCAGTGTGTAATTATTAAAGTAGCAGTCAGTACTGTTTAAAGAGGCAGTGTGTAATTATTTAAGTAGCAATCAGTACTGTTTAAAGGGGCAGTCTGTGATTTTTAAGAGTGCTGTCCGTAATGATTAAAGGTGTTGCCTGTACTGTTTAAAGGGCAGTGAGTAATGTTTCTAAACAGGAAATGTTTCTAAATTTCTAAACATAAACTTCTAAGCGTTGCAGCACCGCACTTTCAAGGTCCCGGGTTCAATCCTGAGCTTGTTCTACTGTCTGTGTGGAGTTTCCCTTATTCTCACCCTGTCCCTGCGGGCTTCCTCTGGGTTCTTTGTTTTCTTTCCTCCTCAGAAAATCATGCCGGAAAGTGGACCGGATCATTTAAATCGCCTGTAAGTGTGAATGTTGTGTGTGGAAAGTGGCCTGCGATGGACCGACTAGTACCTCGGGTTCACAAGATAGGCTTCAGAGACACTAATGAATGAATAAATAAAATATATCAAATATCAAGCCTTCACCATCATATATACCGAATATACACATTGTGAACTCCGCCCTTTACTCTGACAGATAACATTTTCGAAAATCAGATTTTACAAATAAAATTAATTTATGTCACACATATTCAACTATTACAAAAAGAGTCTAAATCCACCATCCAATCTAAACACGGGCATCATTACAGAGGACTAATGCAGAGCACTAGGGATTCATTATGACACACGTCTGAGATCGGAAACCGCTGTTGCTTCAAAGGGCAACAACTGAAACAGCTTTGAGCTTATCAGGAGGCGAATCGTAACCGGGCTTATCGGCTTGTGCAGGACAAGTCCAGCGGCTGTATAAACACACTCTCAGACGCTCCATCCCGCATGATAAGCTTTAAACGCAGGGCTTGGCTGAGCAGATTTATGATTCGCTGCTTAAGAGGCAATTAAACCAATTCCACACAATCAGCACTGGTGAGACTCGTGTTTCGGATGTTTGGTGCAATGTGGGAAAACAAACTCAAAGCTGAAACAAAATCAGATGTTAGATATATCTAATAGAACTCATATATACACCAATCAGCCATAACACTGTGGGCAGTGAGAGGTGAAGTGAATAAGACTGATGATCTCCTCATCATGGCACCTGTTAGTGGGTGGGATATATTAGGTGAACATTTTGTCCTCAAAGTTGATGTTAGAAGCAGGAAAAATGGACAATCGTAAGGATTTGAGCGAGTTTGATGAAGGGACAAAGTGTGATGGCTAGACCACTGGATCAGAGCATCTCCAAAACTGCAGCTCTTGTGGGGTGTTCCCGGTCTGCAGTGGTCAGTATCTATCAAAAGTGGTCCAAGGAAGGAACAGTGGTGAACCGGTGACAGGGTCATGGGTGGTCAAGTCTCACTGATGCACGTGGGGAGCGAAGGCTGGTCCGTGTGATCCGATCCAACAGACGAGCTACTGTTGCTCAAACTGCTGAAGAAGTTAATGCTGGTTCTGATAGAAAGGGGTCAGAATACACAGTGCAGGACGGGTCAGGGCTGTTTTGGCAGCAAAAGGGAGACCAACACAATATTAGGTCATAATGTTATGCCTGATTGGTGTATATATCTAATATATGTAATATAACTCCTCTGGACAATTTTACTCAGATTTTACTTTATTTAATTGAATTTTTTTAAAACTCTATCTGTCCCTACAGCTCTATCTCTGTACAGTAACCGTTTTTGCAATTATTATTTCAGTTTTGTTTACCTTTTGTTCAACTCTCTATCTGATGGGAAGACATTTACTGTCTAAATATTTCTCTCAGAGAATCACTACACAAAACTCATCAGTTTGTATTTTAAGTCCTGCATGTGTCCATTTAGCACACAGTTCTAGGCTTCTAATGATGTATGTGCCTTCTGTTTTTCTTTACTATACACGCTTGGTTTTTCTACATCAGATAAGTCAGGTCACTCAACAGGAGGTCATCCTGTCCTGTCACATCGTCCATCAAGTGAGCGTATACGGGTCAGCCAATTCCAGTACCGTCTGTTGAGGTTAATTTTTTCAGTTAACATTCGCAGTCCTGGACAGTGAGTGACCTAACATAGATCAATTCAGATTTTGACCAGTCATTGATTCAAAACAAAACCTGATAACCAGGGAACTCTTTCTGCCTCCACCTTAGAAAACGTCACAATGTTTACTAACAGAAAAAGGGTCTATAGTCCATCCTTGGTGCCCAAATACAGTGTTTCCAAAAGCTAAGAAACTCACCGACGTGAGTAAAACTACATATAATTAATCTGTTTTTTTATTATTTACAGCATACGGCCTACGTGTTCACCCTCTCTGTACTGTATTATGTTTTTTTTTTGCGGATTTTGCTCAGCATATTTAAATCTGTGCAAATATACTGTATTTATCCAACATATTCCTATTGGTTCCTGATCAGACACAGTGAAAAATCCAACCTATTTGTTTCTCCAGTTAACAATATAGTCATCGTTAACGTCATCGCAGGCCGGTAGCATAATAATGAGTTAATAATAATAAAAAACATTTTTTGTTTTTAAACATAGTAATGCCTTTGTGACATTCTTGAGTCTAAATTTGCTCAGTGAGGTGCCAAATTTCCAGGAGCACTTCTGATCACTTTACTGATATCAAACTAATCCCATTTAAGCTCCTGAGCTAAGCTAGTTTATTTTCCTGTGCTTCATAATAACACTAGTCTTTCTTAGGATTTGTAAAATCTGATCCAAAACAGATATTCAGATTGTTTTCAGAGATCTGTAATGGAAACATGTTTTTCTATCCATAAAATCCTAATAAAACACTACATGCACTGATTTTTTCTTCCAGGCCAATGAAACTTCCAGAGAAGCTTAGTGTGAGGTTATTTACGATATATATATATATATATATATATATATATATATATATATATATATATATATATATATATATATATATATATTACAGTATTTGGAAGGAACTCGGCCACAGGGACCACTCCACCAGATGGAGTGTCCTTAACATTTGTCCTCAATCCAAATCCATTTCATCTGTATAGCGCGTTTAGCAATGGACATCGTCTCAAAGTAGCTTTACAGAAATAAAGTTTCATTTTTCATTTTCAGTTTCAGTTTTCATTTTTAATTCATATTTATCCCTAAGATTTATCCCTAATGAGCAAGACTGAAGTGACGAGGAAAACCTCCTGAGATGATATGAGGAAGAAACCTTGAGAGGAACCAGACTCAGAAGGGAACCTCATTTGGGTGACACTGGATCACAGTAAGTAACACCAGTTAATCCGGTTGATCTAATCGGCATTCGTTTGTATCTGAAGTAAATCAAATTTGCCAGAAATGAGTTTTTATGCTGAGGTGGAAGAGGAGCACTGCAGCCCTCGAACCTGTTCAGGCAAGCAGAGGAAGCCATGAGGACATATCGGTCCATATCGGTCTCTCTCGCACTCCTTTACTGATTCCTGACATTCCAACTATATCTGATTTTCATATAGTGTGTGTGTGTGTATGTGTGAGACTGAAAAACTAGTAAGTTCACTAGGTAAGCATGTGGCATTTCCAAGATATAAATTTGATATTTCTAATATTTCTATCTTAACTCAATAATACATCATTCTGATGACATTTTATTGATTTTTTTTTTTAAAAAAGCAGAAGAAGCATTTTCAGAAAGAAGAGCAACAATAGTTACTAGAGCCTCTGGACAAAACTGTGAATCTGTCTGTGCAGCTCATTTTATAGGTCATTTTTTTTAAAGAGAAAGTAAAAATAAACAGACTAAACACATATTGACCGATCAAAGTACAAATTACACAAACAGACTGATGACAGAAACGAAGGGATCGTTCGGTGTTCGGTATTCGGAAGAAAAACGCCAGAAACCGAATAGAACATTACTCAGAGAACATGATGAGACCCTGATGTGAAATAAAGCATTGTTTATATGATCTGTTATAGTTTACCATGAAGCTAAATGGATAAATTAGATTTCAGCCAGCCGTCTGATGTCACAACCAGACAGGATCCAAGACCAGAGATCTTGATCAAATCCAGTACACAAGAACCTGGGAGACAGAATCCGTTTGATCTGGACTGGAGATGAGACATTTCTTTCTCACATTCTCTTCTCTTCTCTTCTCTTCTCTTCTCTTCTCTTCTCTTCTCTTCTCTTCTCTTCTCTTCTCTTCTCCTTTTTTCCTTCTCACATTCTCTTCTCTCATCTCCTCTTCTGGGAAGGATTTCCACTAGATGTTGGATGATGACTGTGGAGATCTGTGTGGATTTCATTCATCTACAAGAGCGTTAGTGAGATCAGACGAAAAGCATCCTATCTTTCTGAGGTTAGTGTGTGGTGGTGACTTCACCCACCAAACCTGTCCTGGCTGATCGACTACATTTGGAATAAACAGAAAGTTTTGCACATTCCTTTCCTGACCAAACGACGGCTTTATCACGGCAGTTCAGACGAACAGATCTGTACACATTCTAGACAAGCTGTTAGCGTGCTCCTACCTGCTGCAGCATCTCCTCAGTGGAGATAAGTTTGTGGTGATGTTCCTCCAGAGAGGCTTCCAGATCTCTGATCTTTTCTCCCTGAGCCTCCACCTGCTCCGTCAGAACACTCACCTGCACACACACACACACACACACACACTCTGTTGGAATAAAATATTTAATTTCAAAGAAGAAAATAAATCCACAATTAAACAATTAATTCCACATATTCTTATTAAAAACATTTTATACATTTTTCAGCTGAACAACAATTATAATAATAATAATAATGAAGGTAATAAGAATTTAATAATAAACTCAGTGTGATGTGTCAAAAAATGTCATTATACCAAAAAAAAAAAAAATTAATATAATTAAAATAATTTTATGTGAACTGAAGGAGTAAGGAGTCTCCAGTGTAACAGTGAGCAACTTTTATACCAGCGACATCCCATAACAATCTGTACACAACTCCCACACACCATAAAATCCAACTCACACCTAAATCCACACACAATCTGCTCCACCCAAACAATAACCTTTCCTCACACACACACACACACACTTACATGTAGTTGTACACACAGCCAAATCACGACTCGGCTCTTTTCACGGTTCGACAGAAACTCACCTGGTTTCACACACTGTTGAACACTCATTCAGCCCCTCTTTCTTCTCTGTCATTCCCTCCCTCTTCTCTTGCAACACGCAAGTCACATTTGTTTAACCCGACATTCTTTCCCTTGTGGTTTCACGCTATGTTCGCAGACCTTAACAGACTACTTCAGCAAACTCGAAAGCAGAAATGAAAGTGTGTTCGTTAGAGATCTCATGCATCACGCCGACACCGACTTTCCAGAGACTGGGGCAATGCTGAGTTTGTTCACTTTGTTGTTTCGTCTTGCCATAAAGCCGGCCCACCTGCTGCCAGACAGGTAAAAGGAGGAAGTGAAAGCGAGGTGGGAGCCAATAGGGTTTTGAGGTGGCTCTTAGAACAAAACTTTCCACCAATCAACAAAGAGATCCTGAAGAAGCTTGAGGAATGTGGCAGAAGCATGACTGCAGGCACTGTGTGTGTGTGTGTGTGTCTATGTGTGTACAAACACACACACACACACCTACCTGCAATAATTACCACCTTTTTTTTTGTCCACCACAATGGCTGAAAGGTCTTTGAGAGGTCAAAGATTGCGGCTTGTTAAACTTGTCAAAGAATTAAAGCACACTCACGAGTTAAACCTCCACCCGGTAATAAAAAAAAAAATGCCTATTAACTAAAGCCAAGCTGTTTAGTTAGTAGTAAACAGACACTGGAAACTAGTTTCTAAGTATCTAAGATAAACTTCAAACACGCTTTTTTCCAAATCAATGAAGTCATGTGGTCTCGCAACAACAACAACAACAACAAATCCCCAGAACAAGATGCAATCATAAGGATCACTTGCTTTGGTCAGAATGCCAGCTTCTCCGACTCAGGGTAGTAATAAACAGATGAAAAAAATCACATTTTTAATGTGGTGAATAAGATTTCTTTAACATTTACGGAAGGAGTCTCCAGTGTCAGATAAAGCTACATGAGAAAGTTTAAACATTGCACACTCTCTTGTTAACAAGCTGCAATTTTACATCTTATTAATTTTAAGACAAAGTAAAGAAAAGACTCTTTTTGTCTGCTCTAACGTAAGATAGCTAACTTATTTCACGAACGATCCATGATGTGAAACAACTATAAACGGATAAACATCCCATGGTATTGATTATTTTCCTAGAAAAGCACGCCTCTTGCCTTTATTCCTTTTGTAAAGCTCTTGTATTTGTACAGTCTGTGAAGTGAAATGTAGTGTAGTGCCAAAAAAAACATCAGGAATATTAGCATTATCCTCATTTGTTTGTAAACTAGCAAGAACAGACTTAATACAGTTGAACTTAATAGAGTGGAACAAATTTTCGAATAAAAAATTTGCAAGTAATTTTTATCGGCATATGAAGCGTTTTCGGCATAGGAATAAACCGAACCGAACGCCGGCTAAGTTGCACAACGTCCGGGAGCCGTTCAAAACTTGTTAGCGTCAGTGGAAAGCCAAGCAGCTAAAGAGAGTTTACGATTCAGTCAGCAAAAGCTGTTAGGAAAGAGTTAACCCACGATACCAACGTCGCCTTCAGCATGTGCTCAAAAGCTAGGTGATTTTTCAGGTGTTTTTTTTTGTTGACAGATTGGGGGCGTGGGTGATCTGTTCTATTTTTAGCCCAAGCTTGGTGGCACGACTTCCTGTGAGGAGCCTTGACATGGAATGCTTGGCTTGGGTCAGTTCTCTGTCAGCCATACAGTTTCCATACGCTTCGTATTGGTCAAACTGGTCATATTTTTGGGTGGCTGAAACGGATTTTCTGCATTTACATTATTTCTGATGGGAAAATTTGTTTCGCAAAACCACTCCAGAACGAATCAAATTTGTTTGCCGAGGTTTCACTGTAGAATTAACGTGAAATGATGTTTAATTCCTCTTCACAATAACAAGCGCCCATTATTTTAACTCCAGCCCTCATCACAACTGCTGAACTTCAGACTCCCGAAGCTGAGACTCTTATCACTCGTGAGGATCTCTTTGTAAACGCGACGAACCTCATTGGAATGTCACATATGATTCGTCACTGAAAGAATACACACTAGCATTCTGTGTCCGATCCTACTGACAAATTAAATCTAAAATATATGTTTTATGAAGTATATTTGCCTTCTGAAAGGCAGGACAACGCATGACTCTCAGCCTGACAGACTCTATTGTGTGGCGGTGAAGATCCCGTGTCGAGTGGGGAGGAGCAACTCACCTGCAGAACCAGAGACTCTTTGTCCCCCTCTAATCTCTCCAAGCGCTCTTGATACGTCTCATTGTTCGAACAGGGCTGGCGGTTAACCTGTCACACACACACACACACACAGGGGAATAAAAGCTGAGGTGAATGAACCAGCCAGTTCCAGATAAAAGCTGAGAATCACAGGAATGATGCCAAACAGTACATGAAGAGACTCACAAAAAAAAAGTGGCACACAAAGACGTTATAGGAAACATAAAAGGATCTGAATTACAGTGTGGGATTATTCGACATTTCAATTTCAATTCAATTTATTTGTATAGCGCTTTTAACAATGGACATTGTCTCAAAGCAGCTTTACAGAAGTAGGGAAACGTAGAAAAAGTTTAAAGTTAAGTTACTATTTATCCCTAATATTTATCCCTAATGAGAAGCCTGAGGTGAGGGTGGTGAGGACAAACTCCCTGAGATGATATGAGGAAGAAACCTTGAGAGGAACCAGGCTCAGAAGGGAACCTCACCCTCATTTAAGTGACACTGGACAGGAAATAATGTTCTTTCTACAACAGATTATAGTCACCAGGATATGAGCAATTGAGCAAGCTCTTGAGGATCTAATAGATCAGTGTAATTTCTGAGTTCATTATAGACTTAACGCTAATTCATTCCTGGCCAAAGCTGACTGATGCAACAGGAGTTCAAAGATGGTCTCAGAGTGGTTCTATCCATGGCAGTCCATGTAGATCAATATAAATGTAAAACTAGCTCATCACATTTATAAAGAGGCACATTCTGAAAAAACATTTACTTTTATTTACATTTCTAGCATTTGGCAGACGCTCTCATCCCAAGTGACTTACATTTTATCACATTTTTATACAACTGAGTAATTGAGGGTTAAGGGCCCAGCAGTGGTGGACCTGGGATTTGAATTCACAACCTTCTGACCACTAGGCTAAAAACCTTAACCACTGAGCTACCACTCCCCTTCTTATAGTAAAGCGAAAATATCAAATGCTACGTCCCAATTTGCCTACATGCTAGGCACTTTTGAGTGCATTGCAAAAAATGATGCGAGTACTTGGGCATGCTAACACTAACACTTCATGCAATACATGCAACGCAAGAGGACGCTGTTGCCTAGTTACGCGAAATCCTTCTGCATTTCACCTTTTCTCATTAATAATTCCATATATCATTCATACTATATCATGAAATTCATCATTCCCTTCATTTATCTTTCCACATTTCCGCCCTGTTTGCAGGCTGAATACGGTGAAGCAAACCGTCACAAAACTCATCCTCCATCACGCAAAGAGCTGTGAGAAAAATCTACCTCAAATAGTAGACTATTGTATACCTTTGGGATTTTCGTTTTAACAGATGATTTGAGACACGCTCAATCTAATCTCAGGAACCATTTAGTACTGGATAATAAACAAATTGGGACGCAACAAGGGACACAGAGAATAAGCTACTGACTTTTAGCAAGCTAGCTCTACTCGTCAAGTCTTTCATACAGATAATCTAAAGGTGCAGTGATGGTAGGAATCAGTGGAAAATGTCAAGAAGGTTCACATTTCCCTCAGATGTGTTAGTGGATTAAAAGGAAAATGCTCAATGACTAGAATTACGCCTGATTTACATTTAGCACCGAACGCTAACCGGAAATTTCTGTGTGTGCCACCATTTTGAAAAACCAACACTGTTTACTCTAGTAGTAGAATCAAAATGTTTGGACATCTTCAGCCGTAGACATCACATGCATGGGCCAGTTATGTTTTTTCCCTCTCATACATCCAGTTTTTAAAAAGACCTGATTTTAGCTGAATTTAGCTCCAGATCCACTTCTGAAGAAAATAAATCTTGCTTCAGATCTTCAGTTTTGACCAGCATTATTAGCAACTTATTGTGTCATTGCTGACATCCACATTGTGATGCTTATTAGCTAAGCCGGTAAATACTGCTGCTGTCATAGGAGATTAGAGTGCTTCAGTGCCTATCAGCGCTAAGCTAGCAGAGCTAGCACCATGAGAGCAGATATTTAATCTGTATGAAAATGCTGCTGAGTTCAGGCTTGTCAGCTGTCTTGACCAAAAGTAACATTTTCCAAAATCCCCTGTACGAAATGTCAGCTGTATCTGGCCATATTTAAAACACTTTTTAAAAAACCCCAAATATCTAAAGCACTTTTGAGTTTAGCGCTCCTCTAAAAACGAAAAGCCTTCCGTTTCTGCTGTTGCAATAGCATGAAATAAGACTAGAGAAGCACTCAGCCCTTTGCTGAGAGGCTGGTTTTAACAGCGTCTTGTTTGCTAAATGTGTACTTTATGACATATAAATGACCTCTTTTCCCAGCTCCAGTCAGGAGCAGTCATATCAGTGCAAAAGACAGCGCTAAGCTGTAAGAGTTAATGCCTTTAATAATCTGCTGCTGCATTGGGACTTGGCAGAGCTCTCAGGCTACAATGATTTGTACTTTATGAAACATGGGAACGCCAGAGTTTGTTCTCCCTGGTGGTCTAGTGGCTAGGATTCAGCGCTCTAACCACCACCGCCCAGGTTAGATTTGTGGTCAGTGAACATGATACTTGGGTAGTGGGTAAAGCTCTGGGTTACTGTTTTCAGAAGTTTAGGTCCAAATGCTGGACCCCTTTGACCCTGTACAGTTCACCTAAATTCTGCAATGTAGCTTTTCCATTGAAGGCTTCTCAGCTCTCTCTTGTGAACGTGTAAATATAAAATATTTGCATTCAGGTGTTCAATGCTATCTGATGTTATTTAGTTAACCTGATATATTTTTAGATCGTTCTACTGAAAGAATATACTGTACATAACGCAGCCTCTGATGGCTTCCAAATCTTTCTGTCAGAATTACAGTCAGAGCTGCTTTTATAGACAATTCAACAACATCTTCCAAGGATTTAACATCAACCAAAAGACTGGTATCCAAAATTCAGCCCTAGTTAAACCCGTTAAAGACTGCAGAGAATTAAAGAGTAATATGTTGATCATGAAAATATTTTTCTCCATGATTAAAATAAGCGCTAATTATCCAGCTTATTTGCCTTATATAAAGCATCAGGGATAGAATAGAATGACTTAAGATTGCTTTTGGTTTTATTTACTGAACAAAGCAGACTAATTGGCAAAATGGCAAACACAAATTCAAGCTCAAACTCAAACTCAATCTTAACTTCAAACTCAAACTCAATCTCAAACTCAATACTAAGATCAAACTTAAACTCAAGCTCAATCTCAAGATCAAATTTAACCTCAAACTCAGTCTCAATCGCAATACCAAACTTAAAGTCAATCTCAAGATCAAGATCAAACTCAATAAGATGAAACTTAAACTCAAACTCAATCTCAAACTCAAGATCAAACTTAAACTCAAACTCAAGATCAAACTCAAGATCAATCTCAAGACCAAACTTAAACTCAAGATCAATCTCAAGACCAAACTTAAACTCAAGATCAATCTCATAATCATATTTAATCTCAAACCCAGTCTCAATCTCAATATCAATCTTAAACTCAAGATCAATCTCAAGACCAAACTTAAACTCAAACTTAAACTCAATCTCAAGACCAAACTGAGTCTCAATCTCAATCTCAAACTAAATCTTATGATCAAGATCAAACGTAAACTTAATCTCAAACACAAGCTCAGGCTCTATAACCAGGCAGTGTCTCACTAGAACCAAACCTTTTCAGAAAGACACAGAAAGTTTGGGTTATTTATGAGGCGTGTTCTGACTGGGAACAGGCGACTGGAACAAAATTGGCATAAATTAAAATTCAGGGAACTATTCTGAATCATCTGTTCATGTGACAGGTCATGTGACAATATGTTTTACGATGCTTGACTAAGGATTCTGCAAAATGGACTTTATTTTGGATCAGGGCCCAGACACAACATTCTGTAAATAATGTTCATTACAAGAACATGAAGTAAAATGTGGCCAGTGTGGGAATTCAACAAAATGCCTTGAGGGGGCAGAGAAGAGGAAGAAAACCCCAATATCTTTATAATGACCAAACATGGACTGGAGTTAGATATCAAACTCTACGCAGATATACAATAAAATGTCTCTGGATATGTTTTCTTTTTCAGCTGTGCTGCAGATTTATGAAGGATTAAGAGATATGTTGACATTTTGACCTAAGAAACCATTTCCTGTCACTGGCACAAAGTAGGAACTGGAGTTAGAATGTAGTTTATTGTCTACCAAGACAGTGTGTGTGTGTGTGTAAGAGAGAAAGACGTTTCCTTTGAGGCATCATCACCCTGGAATTTCCCTCAACAACTCAGCTGAGGACATTTTTATTATTATTATTATTATTATCATTATGGCACCGTCCAAGAATGCATGACAGAGCCAATGGTGTGTGTTGTAATGAAGCCCTCCCTGTACTGACAGCCATGCAGCTCCTTCACACACCACTCGCAAGCCAGGGTTTACCGCCTGGTGACTGGACGTCATCATCTACTTACTGACTGTTTCCACAAGAACGTAATGCTTAGGTGCTATGTGTTGTGTTCACGTGGGTGTAACAGTGCACCCTGCTGCCAGATCTCATTATATCCCTGTTTCCTCAGAACCACAAAAACTGATGTATTCAACAACCATGACGAAAAAAACAAAAACGCTAGATGTTAATATGCCTAACTTATACTGGAAGACAAAAAATGTTCTCAAACCGGGTCCAGTTCATGAAAGATGCCACACACATGTATTGATCTTGACTGTTGGTATGCTCAAGTCGTAATTCTGTATTAAATATCATAATTACCAGTTGAGTGCACATGGACGTCCCAGGAGGACTTGACTGCACATTGTACACATTAAAAAAACTTTTCTCTGTAGCTGAATGCTGGAATGTTCCATGGTGGCCATCTTGCAGAAATAGAATCACTTTGCATAAAGTTTGAATCGTCCCCAAAAGCTAGATTTTCAGATCGAACATAACATTGTTTATCCCACAGTACTCTTTTGGGATTGGTCAGACTGCATGTTTTTTGTTTTTTTTACCAGAGCTTGGTTCAATTCTCAAATCTGATTGGTCAGCAATATTTTTGTATTTTTCCACAAGACTTAAGCAGTACTTCCGTAGTTCTAGATACGCTATATTTAAATATAAAAAGTTTTGGGACACCCCTCCAAATCATTGGATTCAGGTGTTGTTTTTCAGGGGTTGGGCTCAGCCAGTGAAAGGAACTCTTAATACACTAGCTTCATACCAAGACATTTTGGACAATTTCATGCTCCCAGCTTTGTGGGAACAGTTTGGGGATGACCCCTTCCTGTTCCAACATGACTGCACACCAGTGCACCAAGCAAGGTCCATAAAGACAAGGATGAGTGAGTTTGGTGTGGAGGAACTTGACTGGCCTGCACAGAGTCCTGACCTCAACCCCATAGAACACCTTTGGGATGAATTAGAGTGGAGACTGTAAACTAAACTATAAATGGATAAGACAACATTCATTTTTTTTTCTTGCTTGCTTTCATTCACAGCTTACTGGAATTGTTGTCAAAATGCTGTGTTATGAAGAGAATAGATCCCTTAAGGACATGCTCTTATAGGAAAACAATCCACTAGTAAGAGTATATTTGCTTTAAATTTGGACCCATCATTGAATCATTTCATATAGTATAGGAAAAATTTCCTATAAAGAAAACTACAGGCATTAACCATGTCTTGTCAAACTGATTACATTTGTATAAACATGCTCATAGCAGCGCACTTTCTCTCTAGTGTAATAAACCAGATTTGCACCCTGCTCTTACTCCAGTTTCTGCTCTCTGTAGGCGACTCGACAGGAAATGTTCTCTCAGGTCAACGGTCCAGATGATTTACTCTGTCATTACTGTTTACAGCAGGCCGAGTGCGACCGGGCAACCTGAGTGCGTAAAATAGGAACCATACAGCGTTTGCATGCCACATTCAAATGTCTTTCAGAGAGGTTTTAACCTCCTTCCCTGTGCACATAAACAAAAATAATGGCTGGCTCCGAATAAAGGCAAACAAGCTTGTATAAGCTAATGATGAGGCGGAATTTTTCATTAAACAAAACTCTTCAGAATACAATTAACAATGTTTCCTCTTACCCCAAGTGAGATATAACAGTCTGGTGCTGCTGCTTTCGTTTAGCCTTGAAGCTATGAGGGTAATTTTGGCAGCAAGTAAGAGAAGCTCATAGCCAACATCGTGCTAAATTAATCTCTCAAGCTGTGTGGAGTCGTTCATCTCAGTCAGGCTTGTTTACGTGGATTGACAGTGTTGGTTATGATAATGGATGAAAGGACAGAGCTGAAACAGCATCGTTTTGAAGCTGGATCACATCCTTGGTGTATGTTAAACTTGAATTTTTATTAGTTATAAAAGATTAAGAAGGTTTCTGCTGCAGTGTATAGGCCAAAAGTTTGTGGGCACCTGAGTATTGAATATGCTATTCCATTTACATGTACATTTACAGTTCTGGCATTTGGCAGATATCCTTATCCAGAGTGACTTTATACAAATGACCAATTGAGGTCCTCAACGTCAAACTCAATCTTAAGATCAATCTTAAACTCAAGGTCAATCTCAATCTTAAACTCAAGCTCAATCTCAAGATCAAGATCAGTTTATACAACTGAGCAACTGAAGCCCTCAAGATCAAACTCAGACTCACTCTCAGTCTTAAGAGCAAGATCAAACTCAATCTTAAGATCAAGCTCAAATTCAAGCACAAGCTCAATCTGAAACTAAAGCTCAAACTCAATCTTAAGATCAAGATCTAACTCAAACTAAATCTTAAACTTGAGCTCAAGATCCATTTATACAACTGAGCAGTTGAAGCCCTCAAGATCAATCTCAGACTCAATCTCGATCTCAATCTTGAACTCAAACTCAATCTTAAACTCAAGATCAAGCTAAATCTTAAACACAACCTCAAGATCAATATATGTAACTGAGGGTTACAGGCCTAGCTCAGGGGCTCAGGGTTGCCAGAACAGAGCAGAGAGTTGATCCAGCACAGAAAATGTTTTCTACACAATCATGTACTTCAAACTTTGTAGAGAAGGTTCGGAGAAAAAGCACATATGCATGGTGTGGCTCATGGTGCGGACATGCTTTTGGTTATATAGCGTTATGTATCATCTGAGGTGAGAATGGTGGAAGATTTTAGAAAGAAATTCATCCATTTGTTAGCTATAAAACTTCAGGAAAATCTCCACAATGTTTTACTGATCCCGATGCAAATTTGTGTCGTTCTTTCGTCACGGGACGATGATTCATGGGAGAAAAACTTCTAATGTTGATCACACTGGACTTCATACGAGAATACAAGAATGTGAGAGATCAAGAGCATGAGAGCGCGAGTAGAAGAAGACGTGAGGGAGCTGGACTGAACGGAAGGACTAAAGCGCCGCTGCATCGCTCTATTTAGACAGAGATGAAACTAAAAAACTCAATTTCATTCAATTAATGGCTGATTACTTTCTCTCTCTCTCTCTCTGTGATAATGTTGACATTTTCAGCTGAATTCTTAAAAGGAAATCAGTATAATGTGAGCAGCTCTTGTGTTTTCGGGAATGATCCCGTGCCTGGCAGCCCACAGGTCCTAACAGAGCAGCACCTAACACTGCGCACTAAACTATAATTAAATTTCAGATGTTACCTTTCATCACAGCTGTTTGGAGCCTGAAACCAGTCTGTCTCATGAAGACGCGACGCCGAGTGTTACTCCAGATCTGGAGTGAGGAGTTCCTTCGTCTCGTGAAGCATGCAGGCGTGCAAGAATGACCGGCTGCATGGCTAATCGCTGGATAATGACTCTTACACTGTGACTGATCTGCTATTCTAACGAAAAAACAGACTTACCTTTTTAAGCCATGAGAAATGTTTGTAGAAGTCAATATCCTGCTCCATGCTGAAGGCCCATGTCTGCTCATCTGTGTGTATGTGCATGTGTGTGTGTGTGTGTGTGTGTGTGTGTGGGAGAGGGAGAGAGGAAAAAGCAGCAGTCTGGTCTGGGGTCGGAGGGCTCACTACAGGGCTTTACAGTGCTGACGGCTGCCTGCTTTATAAAGCTCCCCTCCTCCTCCTCCTCCTCTCCTTATCCTCCTCCCTTCTTCCTCCTCCTCTTCTTCATTCCAGCCCCTGAAGCCTCGAGCTCCCGATACGCTACAGCGACCGCTGTCTACCCCCCGGACCCCACGTCTGCTTCTGAGCCAGTCACGCAATACTGCTACAGCACTACAGTGTGTCTCTCTCTGTCCCTGGCTTTAACACACTTTAACAGCTGTAAAAACACAATTTATAGCTTCATGCTTGCAAAGTTTTACACTCTCTCTCTCTCTCTCTCTCTCTCTCTCTCTCTATTGCTCTCTTGCTCGCTCGCTCTGACCGCACTGGGTTTCCCCTCGTTGTCACGAGGTGTTACTAATTAAATTAAAATCACAATGCAAGTCTGAAACAAAACAGGCTTATGGATTTATTCTAGGACAACACACACACACACACACACACACACACACACACATACATACATACTATACACATACACACACACACCCATTTGTTACAATTCTCCATTGCACCACTGTCTCTGCAAACTGGAAGTGATTATAGTGAATCTCTTGTTTCCTGAAGAAGGATCCCCGCCTCACAATCTCGGCATCGACACACAGGAATTACACCCATTCCTTTGTTTCACACCCAAACCACACAAACTCCACATACACACATAATCCAATATTCCTCACCTGTCAACACTTCGAGCATAAAACCACGGCTAGATTGAAGGTAGTAGATTATGTTTTATGTTTTGTTGATGAACCTTTCAGGAGTAAAATCTGAAGCTATGGCAGTTTTGTTCAGCGATCAGTAAAAAGTCATCTCTTTATTCTAAGAGTAAAAATCTCAGAAGAAAATGTCTTTACTTAAAGTATAGATGTATGTCTTTAGGTGAGAGACACAAACTCCACATTATTAGTAAGTATTTTATTCGTAATATCTAGAAACTGTGAGCGATTTAAAATGTGAGGATTTTTGACAATATTAGACAATTAAGCTGCCTTAGTCTTAGTGAAGAGGAGAAGAGAAGAGAAGAGAAGAGAAGAGAAGAGAAGAGAAAAAAAAGAAAAAAGGAGAAGAGAAGAGAAGAGAAGGAAAAAAGAAGAAGAGAAGACAAGAGAAGAGAAGGAAAAGGGAGAAGAGAAGAGAAGAGAAGAGAAGAGAAGAGAAGAGAAGAGAAGAGAAGAGAAGAGAAGAGAAGAGAAGAGAAGAGAAGAGAAGAGAAGAGAAAAGGGAGAAGAGAAGATCAGGTTAGGTGCCAGTCTGAGATCTGTTCTAGTCTTCCTTTTCTCTCTCATCTCCCTGGCTCAGGTCATTTCCTGTTTGGGTGAGGGGACATTTTCAGTGTGAGTAAGTGATTATGTGAGTGTGTGTGTGTGTGTGTGAGAGAGTGAGAGAGAGAGAGAGAGAGAGAGAGTGTCAGTGTGTAAGTATCAGAGTGTTAGCATTAAGGAGACAGCTGTCCCTGCTCTCAGACACGGCCGTATCTCTCCGCTGTGATTCTGCTTCATTTTCTCATCAACAATAACTCTTTAAGTTTAAGATTAGAACAAAGACTCATTTTCAGAGACTCACACTTTTTACAGAAACTTAAACACACACACTTTAGCCAAGAGTTGTTTGCTTTGTCTTTGGTGCCTTTACTTAACAATAAGTAATAAATAATATATCTAATATATAATATAATAATAATAATAATAATAATAATAATAATAATAAATCTAAGTAACAGAATGTCTCAACCCTAAAACTTGTTCTGCTACACATTGTGTTAGAAAAAACCCTAGATAATTTAATAAAAAGCCCTTACATCTATTACAGTCATTAATTTGACTGCAGATTCAAACTTTGGGAGGCGGAGCCTAGGGAGCAAAATGGTGGAAAACTAGAGCTGCGTCCCAAATGACAACTACACACTATACACTCACACTATGCACAGTGTACTCTAGTGTCTTGTGTATGAATGTTAGAAAGGTCTTATCACCTCAAATGGTTTTACTGACCGGAAGTAGAAGCCATTTCCCAATAGACAGCGAATGGCATCAAACTCATGTCACTTGATGCTGCTTCAGTAGCTTTAGCAGGATACAGAGAACGTTTAAAATAAAATAAATGATAAAGTGGGGGCTCATTTAAAAGACATTTGTAAGATGTTGTGTCTACCGGAGTGCTGTCAGCCATTTTGAATTTTTTTTTCTCATCCAGCCTCAGCATCTGGTAGCCCCGCCCCTCTACCGCTAAGTAAGCGAAGCTGCAAGCGTTGAGTTTATGATATGTCCAAAATTCCAGATGTTTGTTTCAAGTGCATCATTTGGGTTCACTTTACACAAATGCACTTCTTCTTCCACACTGGTCACACTATTTATACTACACAGTGGCACAGAATAGCATGCGATTTGGGATGGACCATAAGTGTCCATAAGATGGACAAAAGTGGTTCCTGTGATCCAAGATGCCCACCACATTAGGCTACAGCGTTTGGGTCCTAAACCGCATCACTGGTGGATGGAGTTGGATTGATGGAAGGAGCAATCTTAGGAAAGAAGGAAAACTTAAAAAATAAATTAATATAATATAATATAATATAATATAATATAATATAATATAATATAATATAATATAATATAATATAATATAATATAATATAATATAATATTCAAAAAATTGAATATAATATATAATATAAAAATAATATATTGTTTAATATTAATACATTTTATAATGCAATTTTATTTAATAATAAATAAAAATAATAAAGCATTTTTGAGGCTTTCTAACTGGGTCCACTGACCACTGACAGGTTGGTTAAGTTAGCCCCGTCCACCACAATGCAATGCCTCTACACAAAACACACACATACAGCTCGGTGTAATCAAAGGTAAGATTACAGCAGCAAATATCTGTAATATTGTTTGAATATCCATAAATACTATATTTGTTTCAGAAATATGGCTTTTTGACTGGCCCACTGGTTCCACTCGCTGGATTCTCTTAGCCCCGCCCACTGTACAGCCAGTCTACAAACATAAACACAGCCAATTGGATTTAAAATCTAACAAAAGTAGCACCAAATCCCATACAGAAAAAAAAATCTAGCTACTACAAAAAAAACGAAAAGAAAAATGACACTGTAGAAAAACAGACGGCAAAACCGGCCATCTGCAGAACCTCGGTTCTGGACGACACAAACCTGAATCGGGATGACAGCCATGGACTTACCCATGAGACCCAGTAATCCTCAGGGATGGGGCTGAGTGAGGACGTGAGCACAAGAAGGCGAGAGCGACAGACGGAGAAGTGAAGGAGTGGGGGAAAAAAAGGGAAAGGAGACGAGAAGAGGAGAAAGAAGGAGGCAGGGAACTTAAGCACAGCCCCTATCCGAATCTCGGAGGAGCATCCAAACTCTTTTAAAGACGTCCAGATTAAACACACACACACACACACACAGCTGAAATACAAAACAGCCTGTGATCCAGAGGAAAACAAACCCATGATCCTACTTTCACAGCTTAAGAAGCCTCACATGGTTATGAAGTACAACTATATTTTATTTATATTTGAACAAAAAATAATGATGCATGTGAAAATATCCACAGGAGGAACCCTAAAATAATGCAACCTGAAGACAATATCTAAAGAGAGAGAGAGAGCAGGGGGTAGTATCGGCTAGAATGGTCATTAAATGCATTAAATACTGTGATTTGTACGTAGCCTCGGTATTGCAGTGAAGCGAAGAATTTGTGGCATGTGAGAGCAATTCTATTAAGCGAGCACTGAGCACAAACTTCCTTTTATCGTTTTTTAATCCCCTTGCTAGCTGACAGTTCTTGCCCTGAGAACCCTGCTCTCTGTTACGCTGAAACGTCCACAGAGGTATAACTTCAAACTCAACAAAACCACAAATCTCATTCTCTCAGGCCAAGCCTTTCATTGTTATTGCTATTCTGGGTTCGACTTTGATCCTGTTGTCTACTGATGCTAGAAATACTGTCACTGGGAAGCGCGAGCTCATTGGTTAGGATGTTCAGCTACTGCTTAGAAGGCTGTAGATTAAAATCCCACCACTTTTAGGTCTTTATGTACGGATCAGCTGCTTAGTCATATAATTAAAATGTCTGCAAAATACTGTAAATGTGCTCTGTTTCGTCGTACCCTGATGTGTTCTACTCTTTTTAATTCATAAGGAGTTCCTCACTAGCAGCACACAAAAACATAACCCAACCAGAGGTAAATAAAATGTCCCATGACATACCCCCCTGATCGATTACTACTCGATATGTTACTCATATCTATATCAGTACTGACAAAAAGGAAACAAACATAATGCATTCCTTTAAATATACCTCTAATACAGTTGCTGAATGTGTATCTGTATTTCCTTCCGAGTCCGATGTGTGTAAGCTTGGACTCACCACGCCTTTGTCCAGCCACTCCAGCAGGGTCTGGGCGGTGGAACAGGGCAGCTGTGAGCGCAGAGTGCCTCGACCTTCTCCGCCCTGAAGCTCCAGAGCCAAACGCAGCTCTTCTGCTAGCTGTAAAACCTGCAGCGGACCAACGCTGACTGGAGAACCCAGTTCCGGCAGACCGTTAGTGAACTCCACCATCACTTTAGAGCCTACAGAGAGAGAGAGAGAGAAAGAGAGAGAGAGAGAGAGAGAGAGAGAGTTAACAATATTCCTACAGTACAGTATTTGACCACTCACAGGTACAGTAAAGTACAGTATTTGAAACAGACCATCTTTTATGTTATCCAATCAGTCACATGAACGTTTTAATGAAGGTTCACAAAACCAGAAAGAGGAAAAATGTCATGATCTTTGGTTTGAATATTTCAGAAGCTCCTTTCAGGATTTTCACACTCAACACTTTGTGCTGCTTACAAAACAAAACCCATCCTCTGAGTTGTACTTATGTGGCTCTGTTCTGGGTTACAGATCAGAAGGTCATGGGTTCATGCCCCAGCTCCCACTGAGCAAGGTCCTTATCCATCGTGACTGACACTGTGCTCCAGTCTCCTACAGTAAAAAGCTGGGATGTGTGAAGGAAATATTTTCACTGTGCGATAAATTAAATCTTCATTTTCAGTTCTCAGAGAAACACCTGGTTCGAGTTGAGAGGGAGTAACCACTCTTTACAAACATGGCTTGCAGGAAAGCATCTAAAACAATATATCTAAACATTCATGAGGATGGAACACAACAGAACAAGAGCACATCGGGTTCCACAAGAGGACTCAGGAGAAAAAGCCTTTTTTTGTGTGTTAATATGCCATATGACAGACATTCAATTCAATTCAATTCAATTTGTATAGTGCTTTTAACAATGGACATTGTCTTAAAGCAGCTTTACAGAACATAAGAACATAAGACTTGTTATCATGGGAGGGAGTGTGATGGGGAGGATGAGAGCGAGAGAGGGAGAGAGAGAGAGAGAGAGAGAACAAAGGTGGACTCATGTCCAGTGTTCCTGGATCCACTGTGACTCTGACAAGGATGAAATGTTCTTTATTTGCACAATTATATATCATTTTAAAGTCATTTGTTGATTCAGAGTCAGGTTCATGTAGCAGTGTTAGAGAGACACCAAAAAACCTCCCACAAATTCTACACAGCTGATGGACTGATGGTCCACCTATAAAATAACCAGTATGCTACAGTAGTCTCACGTGATATCCTCTAACGTGAGTCCAATGAGGTTATAACGTGTGAAGCATCATGGCTGCATCACCCTTCACCCCTCCACCCCACACGGCCACGTTTCATCCCCATCACCAAACACGTCCCTCATCTCCAACTGCCTCCATCTGGATCTGATAGAGTGAAGCCAGTGCAGCGCTGAAACATCTGGATGCCATAAAACCACAGCAACGCAGCAGGGAGAGCCACCACGACTCAATCATTCCCTTCACAAGAGCCAGAGACAATCCGGGGTCCAAAAGCATGAGGCTTCTCGGATCATCTCGCATCAGCAGCTACACTGAATAGACTGTAGTTTACGTGACTGTAAACAGGAAAACAGCAAGGGATTGTGGGAAAGAAGCAGCACGCACTTTATCAGTCTGGGTTTTGTGCTAATTCACTTAACTGTGTGTGAAGACTGGAAGTGCAGCGATCACATCAAAATGTCCGCTTCGTCTCATCAGACCATGATCGATGGATTCATCAGACACTTTTATTTAAAATGATTTAAAAAACACCGCTCACATAATGACCGTGTCCTTCACTTTCCAGTTTTCTCATCTGTTTATTATTTATTCTTTATAAAAACATGCATTTTTTTATTGCTGCACCCTTTTATTATTCTGTGATCTGTCCAGTGTCACTGAAGACCCTGAAATGCACTTTCATGAAATAAATAAAAATAATATGTGTATATATATATATATATATATATATATATATATATATATATATATATATATATATATATACACTATATTGCCAAAAGTATTCGCTCACCTGCCTTGACTCGCATATGAACTTAAGTGACATCCCATTCCTAATCCATAGGGTTCAATATGACGTCGGTCCGCCCTTTGCAGCTATAACAGCTTCAACTCTTCTGGGAAGGCTGTCCACAAGGTTTAGGAGTGTGTTTATGGGAATTTTTGACCATTCTTCCAGAAGCGCATTTGTGAGGTCACACACTGATGTTGGACGAGAAGGCCTGGCTCTCAGACTCCGCTCTAATTCATCCCAAAGGTGTTCTATCGGGTTGAGGTCAGGACTCTGTGCAGGCCAGTCAAGTTCATCCACACCAGACTCTGTCATCCATGTCTTTATGGACCTTGCTTTGGTCACTGGTGCACAGTCATGTTGGAAGAGGAAGGGGCCAGCTCCAAACTGTTCCCACAAAGTTGGGAGCATGGAATTGTCCAAAATGTCTTGGTATGCTGAAGCATTCAGAGTTCCTTTCACTGGAACTAAGGGGCCAAGCCCAGCTCCTGAAAAACAACCCCACACCATAATCCCTCCTCCACCAAACTTTACACTTGGCACAATGCAGTCACACAAGTACCGTTCTCCTGGCAACCGCCAAACCCAGACTCGTCCATCAGATTGCCAGATGGAGAAGCGCGATTCGTCACTCCAGAGAACGTGTCTCCACTGCTCTGGAGTCCAGTGGCGGCGTGCTTTACACCACTGCATCCGACGCTTTGCATTGCACTTGGTGATGTATGGCTTGGATGCAGCTGCTCGGCCATGGAAACCCATTCCATGAAGCTCTCTGCGCACTGTTCTTGAGCTAATCTGAAGGCCACATGAAGTTTGGAGGTCTGTAGCGATTGACTCTGCAGAAAGTTGGCGACCTCTTCTCACTATGCGCCTCAGCATCCGCTGACCCCGCTCCGTCAGTTTACGTGGCCTACCACTTCGTGGCTGAGTTGCTGTCGTTCCCAAACACTTCCACGTTCTTATAATACAGCTGACAGTTGACTGTGGAATATTTAGGAGCGAGGAAATTTCACGACTGGATTTGTTGCACAGGTGGCATCCTATCACAGTTCCACGCTGGAATTCACTGAGCTCCTGAGAGCGACCCATTCTTTCACAAATGTTTGTAAAAACAGTCTGCATGCCTAGGTGCTTGATTTTATACACCTGTGGCCATGGAAGTGATTGGAACACCTGATTCTGATTATTTGGATGGGTGAGCGAATACTTTTGGCAATATAGTGTATATATATATATATATATATATATATATATATATATATATATATATATATATATATATATATATATATATATGTATATTATTTATATTTCATTTATTTATATTAACTTCAATTAACAATTAATTAAAAAACTATTATTATTAGTATTATTAATTATAATAATATATAATAATAATAATAATAATAATAATAACTGTTATTGTTATTATTAGTTTTTATAAATAAATGAATAAAAAAGAAATAAATAATTATGTAATATTATACAATTAATTCTATTTAATTAATTTATAATGATAATTAACTTAATCTTCTGCTCTTTTTAGACTTTTATGCAGGTTTGACCTGCTTTATAAACACATTACCATAAAAAAAGTCATATTGTTGTATTTCCGTCGATGTCCAGCAGGTGGTAGTATTTCAAAATATTTGAAAACTGCCCCAAACTAAAAATGACCTAAAAATAACATATCTACTGATAATATTAACACTATTAACGACAATTTCACTGCCATTTATAACAAACGTGAAGTGTCCGATAAGCAGAGAGACATTAAATATATATTATAAATTATAACATAACGTTTTAGTAATATTTCTCTAAATCCCAGAAACTCATATTGTTTCCATGTGAAACGTTTCTCATTTGATGAACACGGACCTTAAAATGTGTTTCAAGGATAAACAATCAAGAACTTCATCCTTACAAGCTTTCCTTGTACAATACGTTTGCAATATTATTGTGTAACCAATAAAATGAATTAAACGTGAGATATTTATTTTCTGCAGATTTGGGCCAGGACGCGTTCAGCCAAAGCCGTCTTCCATCCACGTGTGCAGAAAGTCATTATGCGTGTGTCTTCACTGCTAGGAGATTTCCAGTTCGAATTGTTTCAGAATAAAAGCACCAAAAAAGCAAATTTAAAAAATTTATAAAAATCTGTAGCAAAATCGAACGTTTTTGTCCGAAACGATCAGAGAAAACCTCCCCGAGGGACTGCTTGTGTACATGTCATGTCCATGCTGTGTTCCTGCAGTAGGTCATGTGTCCAGCAGCAGGTCGGCTCTTCCTCAGTCACACTTTCTGACATTTAACAACAAGCAAACAGACGCAGGCTTTTGTCATGACAACAGCCGGGGGGGTGACCTTGAATTCTAACACCAGGGCACGTTACGTTATGTTATGTACGCTTTAATGTCTCTTATACACACACACACACACACACACATGGCAAGCTTGCTGATTCGAGTGTGCTTTTTGTGTGTACAAAGAGTAACACTCACTCTCTCTTCTTCTGTCCCTCTCTCTCTCTCTCTCCCTCTCTCTTTTCCTCTCTCACTCTCTCTTCTTCTCTCTCTCTCTCTTCCTCTCTCACTCTCTCTCTCTCTCAGGTCCTCACTTGTCAACTGCCTTCGTTAAACATTCGTCCTCTATTAGTCCAATCATGCTGACAACTGCTGCTGAGTTTGCTAGAGGACACACACACAACCCCACCCGTACCCGTACCCAAGGCAACAACCCATTAACCCTCCTTTCTTTAGCATGAAACCTTTATTCTGTTTAATTGTAACTTTAATCTGGTGTTATTGTGATATAAGCAACACACTATCTGATCTTACTCTCTGACCTTTCTGGGGGCAGGACGCAAGCCATCAGGATTTCTCAACCCATCAACTTTAGCCTTATCCTCGGTGCCCAGAGCAAATCAATTCAGCCAAATTTATTATTACACAATGTCTTGTGTAGTGTTGTGCAGCTGAAGTTTTTTTTTATTTTCCTTAGGAAAAGACCTAAAGGGAAGTAAACTGTATCTCAGGGCTCGGGGTGTCAGAAACTTCAGAGAGAGCACAGAGCTGTTAGGTGTAAAAAGTGTAACCCCCCCCACCTCTCTCTCTCTCTCTCTGTCTCTCTCTCGCTCTCTCTGTTTGTCTGTCTCTCTCTCTCTCTGTCTGTCTCTCTTTTCTCTCCCACCTCTCTGTTTGATTAGATTAGATTAGATTCAACTTTATTGTTTGTCTGTCTGTCTGTCTCCCCCACCTCTCTGTGTTTGTCTGTCTGTCTCACTCTCTCTGTCTCTCTCTTTCCCCCACCTCTTTCTGTCTGTCTGTCTCTCTCTCTCTCTGTTTGTCTGTCTCTCTCTCTCATCTCTCTCTGTTTGTCTGTCTCTCTCTCTCTCTCTCTCTCTCATCTCTCTCTGTTTGTCTGTCTCTCTCTCTCATCTCTCTCTGTTTGTCTGTCTCTCTCTCTCATCTCTCTCTGTTTGTCTGTCTCTCTCTCTCTCATCTCTCTCTGTTTGTCTGTCTCTCTCTCTCTCATCTCTCTCTGTTTGTCTGTCTCTCTCTCTCATCTCTCTCTGTTTGTCTGTCTCTCTCTCTCTCTCTCATCTCTCTCTGTTTGTCTGTCTCTCGCTCTCTCTCATCTCTCTCTGTTTGTCTGTCTCTCGCTCTCTCTCTCATCTCTCTCTGTTTGTTTGTCTCTCTCTCTCTTTCTCTCTCTCTCATCTCTCTCTGTTTGTCTGTCTCTCTCTCTCATCCCTTCAGCTTCATTTCCTGCTGTTTTATTGACACTCGGCTGAAATTCAGACCTCGTGCAGGTTCTGTAGGTTATTCATGAGGTAACAAGTGTGTCAGCTCTCACCTGCGATGATGTCGTCCATTTGCTCTAAAGCAGCCTCCAACACGTGACTAGCATCAGACGCCATGCTGCTCCACGGCTACCGCATGCGACGTAAAACCTGGAACAGGAAACGGAAACGACTACATCTGAAATTCATTTCTTATTCAAATACAAGACTTGTATTTTACATGTGATCATAATTTCTTCTTAAAATGAGCTCATTGGCTTTATATAATTGGTTAATTGGTTTTATATCAATTTTCCTGTTTCTGTTTTTTTAACTGACTGTGTTTGTATCTTTAGCAGTTGGTGCCTTCAGTACCGTCGTTAAAAATGTCGACGTTTGGTCATATTTCTGACGTTTTTTCTAAAAAAAAATCTCAAACCTTAACCTATAAAATTATACACAGAAATAAAAAAATATTAATTCTCAAAAATAAAACTCTAAACATATATTCAGAAATAATAAAAAAACAAACATTATTTTGCAAAACTGTATTTAAAATATTCAAAGATATTTATTTATTTAGTAGTTTTTGCTACATTTAGTTGAAATCAATTTTATTCTGCTGATCTTTTAATTTTTTTTTAAATTATTTATTTCTTCCTTCCTAAAGTGTATCTCTATATATTTCTCTTTTTCCTTCATTATTGAATTTATTTTATTTATTTATATATTTTTTAAATCAATTTCTTATATTTTCTATTTCTTTTTCTCTCCCAAAAAAACTATTGACTATTACCTTTCATTTTTTCCTCTTTATTTTAAAATTATTTTTCCCCCCTAAAATGTCCTTTTAGGTTTCTTTTAACAAAAACAAAAATAATATTGATTTCATTTAGAATATCTTTGAATAAACTGCTTCATATATCTATAGATTAAAATAATCTTTATACAATTACTGTATATACAAACACCGTCATTTTTTCTTTTATAGTGTGTGTCAAACTAACTTACTGCTCAGCCCTGACTCTCACATCATGCCCATCTGAGCAAACACTCTCCTGAAGGCTGCTGTACCTCCAGATTTAACCCTTTTTTTTCTCTTCGTAAAAACTGCACGATCTCTGTCTCTTTCTTTGCCCTCTATCTCCATGCCTCCGTCTCTCCCTCAGCTTGCATATCTCTCAGCAGTGCAGGAACCTGAGATTAATTAGGCCTGTCAGGCTCAAGTTTCAAGCCTTTGTCATCTTGCCTCATGGCATATGGTCTCTCACACACACACACACACACACAGACCCACAGACAACGCCACAAACGGAAACACTTTCTACAGTGTTTATTCCTAGGATGTGGTGACGGATGTGTAGACGGATTTGTAAAGAAAGAGAACATAATGTTTAACAAATGAATCTACACGCTAAACATCCTGAATGTAATTCGATGCAGTAAACAAGCGTGGAGTTTAACCAAGAAACCCAGAGCTGCAGTACCGACGCATAGATGAAGCAAGTTCTTAATAATCCGGACAGATTTAGCTTCGCTTCCCCGAGCACCAGGGACGTGTCCAGGACGACATGCTTCATTAACCGGCTCTAACACGTCTGATAACACGGCGATGACAGCGGGTTATTCAGAACGAACACACAATCAACACCGAAGTACAGAAGGGTGTGTAGACTTTGTGTCATGCTTTGATCAACAACAGAACCTGACCATGAAAACCACAAACATTGAAGTTATTCGACTCCCAAAGATTCCCAGGAAGACTTATCTTCTACAACAACAAGCTGTTAGGAAGAAAGAAATGCTTTTTTTTGGAGAACTTTCCCAAGTGTCATCAAAACTATGATTAGAATCAGATGTCATGGTCAAATAAAACCAAATGAAACTTGTTTTGGCCATGGACACCGTTGTCATGGTAACTGATAATAAAGCCTGCAAACAAAAAACACATGGTTTGTCATGGATTATTGATGTTCTAGTTGGTTCTCACACCTTGTACTTTTACTGAGCTCCGAGTCCGTGTGTGATTGTTCCCGGTGTCCACTCTCAGCTTTGGTCTGGTTTCAGACCAAATGAAATGAGTGATGTCATCATCGGGTAAAAAACACAAAACGCAGGTTATGTTACATCCTGAACGAGTGCGGACCCGATCACGAGTCTCAGGAATCGCAGCACAGTTCCGGTTCAACCGAACTCACACCACCTCCTACAGCGCTTCCTGATCCGAATAACAGCTTTATTATAAGAACTGTGTGCTGATTCGGACTAAACTGACAGTGTGGAAGCCTCCCTAGTTAAATTAAGCAGCTTTTATTTGTTACATATACACTAATCAGGCATAACATTATGACCAATATTGTGTTGGTCCCCTTTTTGCTGCCAAAACAGCCCTGACCCGTCCTGCACTGTGTATTCTGACACCTTTCTATCAGAACCAGCATTAACTTCTTCAGCAATTTGAGCAACAGTAGCTCGTCTGTTGGATCGGATCACACGGGCCAGCCTTCTCTCAGATGAGTCTTTACCGACCATGACCCTGTCACCGGTTCACCACTGTTCCTTCCTTGGACCACTTTTGATAGATACTGACCACTGCAGACCGGGAACACCCCACAAGAGCTGCAGTTTTGGAGATGCTCTGATCCAGTGGTCTAGCCATCACAATGTGGCCCTTCATCAAACTCGCTCAAATCCTTACACTTGTCCATTTTTCCTGCTTCTAACATCAACTTTGAGGACAAAATGTTGACTTGCTGCCTAATATATCCCACCCACTAACAGGTGCCATGATGAGGAGATACTCAGTCTTATTCACTTCACCTCTCACTGCTCACAATGTTATGGCTGATTGGTGTACATTACTGCACAGTGAAATTGTTTCTTCACACATCCCATCTTTGGAGGGTTGGTGTCAGAGCACAGGGTCAGGCATGACGCAGCTCCCCTGAAGCAGGAGGGGGTCTTGAGGAACTTACTTAAGGGCCCAACACTGGCAGCTTGGCAGTACTGGAGCTTGAACCCTGATCTTATGATCAAAAGAAAGAGAGGAACCAACTTCTACATGACCACAGGCACTAGGCACTGCTGGGATTTGAACCCAGGATCTCCTGTTTACGAGACAGGCGCTTTAACCAACTAAGCCACAGCGCCACAGCTGTCACCAACACCAGAAATTTGTGTACCCCTGCCCCTGATACCCACACCTACAGTATCATATGTGCTGGTTGAACATACAATTCTAGATTTATTCTCAATTTCCTGCTCTAAAAAGCTCCACTCTTCTCTTCTCTTCTTCATTTTCCTCATATTCTCTTCTCTTTTCTCCTCTACTTTTCTTCTCTTCTTTTCTCTTCTCTTCTCCTTTCTTCTCTTCTCTTCTCCATTTTCCTTATATTGTCTTCTCTTAACTCCTCTTCTCTTCTCTTCTCTTCTCCTGGAAGGATTTCCACTAGATGTTGGATGATGGCTGTGGAGCTCTGTGTGGATTTCATTCAGCTACAAGAGCATTAGTGAGATCAGACTCTGATGTTGATGTTGATGAGACTCCAGGTCCAGTTCATCTTAAAGGTGTTCACTGGGGTTGAGTCAGAGTCAGGGCTCTGTGCAGGACACTCCAGTTCTTCTACTTCAACCTTAACCTCTACATCATGTCTTCATGGAGCTCTGAGCTTTGTGCACAGGAGCACGGTCATGCTGGAGCAGTGTTTGAGTCCCAGTGAAGGGAAATTGCCATGTTAGAGCGTACAAAGACTTTCTATACAATTGTGTGCTTTAAACTTTGTGACAGTTAGGGGAAGAGCCACATACAATATGGGAAGTTAGGGCTAGATGTCTACAAACTTCTAGATGTCCACAAATCTTTTCCTATGTACACATTTATTACATAAGCGACTCATTTTTGTATTGTCATGCAGGGTGCCAATAATTATGCTGTTTGCAAAATTCATTGCATAATCTTTAAGCCAGTATTACCACACAGCTTTCCCAAACATGTCTCACGTTTAATGACTGTATTGTTAATAACAGTGTTGTGAAAGTCTTGGTTGTTGAAGTGAAAACAGTTTTGCTCGTAGTCTCAGACATTTTTAACCTTTTTGCCTCGCAAATGAATCATTCAGGACAGGATTTAACTCGTCATTATAACTGTTTTTGTTTGATATTCGTCACACCGTGGGAAATAGAGGCGGCTTGGCAGAACCTCTGTTCTTGAGACGTCAGGTTCAACAGCTTCAATCCCAAAACAAGGCAGGAACAAACAAACAAAACGTGAACAGGAAAAAAAAAAAAAAAATAAAAAAAAAAAAATATATATATATATATAAAATCTGTTCTTTTTTAATTTATTTGTTTCTTTTTTATTGATTTTTTTAAAAATCTTCCTTCTTCTCTTCTCTTCTCTTCTCTTCTCTTCTCTTCTCCCACTCTCGACCTTACATATTATTTCCCTTTCTCATTTTTATTCCTGATTTTAAAAATCTCCAACTTTTTTAGCAATTTCTAAAGAAGCTTATATTTTTATACCCCCCACCTCAACCCCCCCCCCCCAAAAAAATCTATTTTTTTCCCCAAACCTCTTCCCTGTTTTTTTTAATGTATTTTTCGTCACACCGTGGGAAAGAGACACCGTTTATGTGTCAATTCCCACTAACCGAACGAGTTTGGCCGCCTCTATTTTAGCGTTATTTGTGTAATCGCTGCACAGAAAACGAAAGAGACGGCTCATCTCTGAGCTTCAGTGCAACTAAATAAATGACAGTGTAACTAAACAAACCGTGTAAAACGACACGCTGCAGGCTTGGCCCATGCACTAAAGACTTCCTGCTACACTTCTTTCCAAAAGAATAAATAAACTCGTCTTATCTGACCGGGGTATGCACACTGGGAGTGTTTGATCCTACAATAATATTTGCCATGTCAGTTACACAGACATCAGTCATCTTAATTTCATAGCTTTCCGGTCTGGGAAAAACGCTTTACACACCATTTCCTGTACAACTCTTTTGTGGGTTTGGTTTATATTTCGCTGTGGTGGGTGATTCCCCTGGTTCGAATGCAGCCCCTGTGTCCTGTATTCCCTGCTTTAGAAATAAGGACATGGACTTAAAGCATCGAAAATGCAAGCGGTGTGCTGGGTCGTACCCACAGATCCCTGGCTGGTCCAGCATCCAGAGCGTTTTAAAGGTCAGCAGATAAAATGAGTCCAGACAGCAAACTCCATCTTCTCAAAGAAGGCAGTCAGGAGGTGAAGTGGCCCGTGCAAAATTACCCAATATCTTCAAGACACACACACCAGACTGACCAAGCCGAAGTGAGCGCTAAGCCTCTGTTCACCAAGACGTCAGGTTAAACAAACTTCAACCCCAAAACAAGGCATGAAAATTATAATCCAAATAATCTGAACATTATCTTGAACAGATACCAGATTTACAGGCAAACCACATGCTGTGTCAAGTCAACCAGTCTCTATCTGGAAAATTTTATTTATTTATTTATTTATATATTTATTTATTTATCCATTTATTTAGTTCTCCCACTCTTAGTTTTTTTCTTATGCTTTTTATTTTTTCCATTATTCATTTCATTTCATAATTTGTTTCCTTTCTTTTCTTTCTCGTTCTTAGATAAAGATCTTTATTCTTTATATATATATATATATATATAAAACTCCTTTGTGTTCCTTTTCCCCATTTCATTCTTTTCTTCTCTTCTCTTCTTCTCTCTTGCTCTTAAAAGTGCAAATGCACAAAAAACCTTCTCTTTACACTCTTTTCGTATTTTATTTAAATTCTTCTAGTTTTTGTTGCTCACTTTCCTTCTTTTCAATTTATTTTTTTATTCTTTTGCGTAGAATGCATAGCTACATTGTTTTTCCTCTCTTTTTTCCCTTCTCCATATTTTTTTTATTCCCCCCCCCCTTCTTTTGGAACGACTTTTTAAAAAATATCCATACCGTCCCCCAAAAAAGCAGCGGTGATAGTGGTGGGTTAAAAAAATTGAATGACCTGGCACTAATAGCACAATCACCACAAATCCTGTTTATCTTATGCACTCCTGAGGGATTCTCTTTATAATCTGTTTATAATCTTCTCACACAATTTATTTTTAGATTTCTTCCTCAGTCTATAAGTTGAAAATGATTTTTCTTTCACATTTTCTCCTCAGTCTATAAATTAAAAATAATATTTTTTTTCTCCTCAGTCTATAAATTAAAATTAATATTTTTTTTTTTTTAGATTTTTTCCACAGACTATAAGTTGAAAATTCTTTTGCATTTTCTCCTTAGTCTATGAGATGAATTTTTTTTTTTTGATTTTCACCTCAGTTTATAAGTTGAAAGTAATATATATATTTTTTTATATTTTCTCCTCAGTCTATAAATTGAAAATAATTATTTTTACATTTTCTCCTCAGTCTATAAATTAAAAATAATATTTTCTTTACATTTTCCCCTCACTCTATAAGCTGAAAATAATTCTAAAAAAAAGTCGAAAATACTCACATATCTAATCTCAAACTGGGAATCAGATTTAAAAAAAAATACCAGAATGAATGAATTAATATAAATTTTAACACATTTTTTAGCTAATTCTCCCGTCATTGATTGTCTCATTAGACAGAGTTATTAGACAGAGAATCCCTGAAAAGTCAGGGATTTATTTTGGTTATATATTTCTCCTGAAGTGTTTGCTTGGGGAATTAAAATGCGTCTCAGGGTCACCCAGCATGCTGGACTTTATTCTGCTCGGTGGTTAACATGCTGTGCTCATTTACTTCCTGGAGCTGTACAGCAGTGTTATTATTGCACCAAGGTGTTTAATACGATACGATTAATACGAGTACACGCTATTGATAAAAACCCATCAGATCAGTTCGGGGGTTTATTTTACACCACAGGTTTTACACCACAGGTTCCCTGAAGTTCCCTGAAGGTTCCCTGAAGTGAGTATTTAAGTCACTTACTGGCCAGCACACACTGCTCCAGGAATGGCCTCAGTCCTCCATTGCCAGCGTGCCAACAGTTTGTGAGACGGTCTCTTTATTCTGACCCCTTGGCACACTGCAGACCGACTGACGATACAGTTACAGGCTTTTGTGGGGTTTAGTCCTTACACAGAACAGGCGAGGCTAAGCAGCTGGGAAAAAAGGAAAAGAAAATCTGTTTACCAAGGAAACGGGAAACAGTGACCACATTCACAACAATCACAGATAATGATAAAAATAATATACTTATAAGATGAACAAGTATCTTGCATTTGGTTTAAATAAACTTTACTAAGATTATATTATTTATCTAAAAAAAATGAGAAGATCATTTCACTTTTGTTAGAAAGTTTTTAGCATTGAACCATTGTGTCGTTAATCCAGCTGGTAAAGTGACATTTGGAGATAATTCTAGAATTTCTAAACATGTATCAATTGATATCAACTCAACTGGAGGATATCAACTAACAGGATTGCTAGTTTATTCAATTAGCATCAAAACCTCTGTTACTTCAGCTCATTCAGTTAGCATAATAAGCTTTTTTTTTTACCTCAGCTAATTCAGTTAGCACGATAAATTTTTCTTTTAACTTGGCTCATTCAGTTAGTATGATAACATTTTTTGACCCCAGCTCATTCAGTTAGCATCAAAGCCTCTGTTACCTCAACTCATTCAGTTAGCATGATAGCCTTTTTTTTTTTTACCTCAGCTGATTCAATTAGCATTATATATTCTGTTACCTCATCTCATTCATCAATAATCAGATATTCATATATATATATATATATATATTGGAAAGAATCAGGGAAAGCAGCCAGCAGAGAAATTAAGTTAGGTTATTAAAGAAAGTACAGCCTTCCACAAAATGTACGTACATCCCTTTAGTGTTGACTCAGTTCAGAATAATGAGCATGCTTACTTTCAGACTTTATTTACTAATAATATTTATTCGATATCGCACAACACTAAACAGACCCTGAAGCTTTTAATCCCTAAGCTGAAACTCACAGAAACAAAGCCTGTATAATCATTACAGTACAGCGTATGAGTAATCATTAATGACTAAACCCTCCGCGACGTGGGAAACCTGATCTGCTCAACTGATTAATCCTGTGTGAAGGTCCTTCACTGAGGCTATCATCCCAAACGTCAGCTTCACTCAGGTGAAGAGGAATGATGCTGCCAATGCTGGTTACATGGCCTTGATCTACTCACAACCGCCGTCATGCCAAAGGTGAGCACAGGACGCGACTAAACAGAGAAACCAGCGTACTTCCTGCGTCCAGAAGTCTCTTATTACTGTGCCTTTTAAATTTCACTTTTAAAGTGTTTACAAATATTATGTATTTTAATAAAGCTGCCTCGGTTATGTTTAGGCTCTGGTTAAAGGTGTTGTACATTTTATATATTGTTATTTATTTATTTATTTATTTGACTAACAAGCTGATTAACACTTTACAGAATTGCTTTTTACATTATTTCTGTACACATTAAAGCATTCTTAAACTTTTTTTTCTATTCAATTACACTGTTTTTATGACAGTTTATTAGGAACATCTTCATGTACCATACGATATTTTCGATATCGTATATTCACGATGCAATATTTTGTCATAACATCCATAACCACTGCTAAATGCTGAGGATTATACTTAATTATGCTAAAAATGAGCCGATTCGTCTCCCAGAAATCATCGACGATTAATAATATACTCAGCATATCGAGATTATTTAAAGCGCACATTAATAAGCATTTGTAGGAGACCTGATTGCAGGTCTGAAGCTGAGCAGGAACAAAAAGAGCGCAGCATGAGGTGTCAGCCTAATAACGCCCGCATGTCATCGCAGCTTAATACGGGAATCGTCAAATGACAAGTGCCTTCCGAGTAGCTTAAAACGTTCCGCCCCACGCCACATTGTCCTGCGCCATGTGTGCACTCACACTGCCCGTGGAAAATGTGTATGGCATATCGTTCTCCTGCCCTACATTATAATCCTGTTTTAACCCTCCCACATCAACCAGGCCTCATCATTTCCTCATGGAAAAATCTTGATTGCGTTAAGATTGCAATTTGTAATCAAATAAATGGAATATCAATTTGTAATCAAATAAATTTAATACTATATACATTTAGTGTTAGCAAGCTAGCTAAAGTTAAATGAGTTAGCTAGCAGGCTAAACTCTTGGTGAGGTATCAAACATTAATCTTAGCTCTCAGGCTAAAAGTTTGTTAAAACATATAAAATGTGATGGGAAACCAAAACTCAATTGTATGAGATAGCTAACGTTAACATGAGATAAATCTGAAGCACAAATAAACGTTCAAGCTAAAGTAAATAAATCTGAGGTAATATTTTGGCAAAACATGTTTGATAAAAGGTATACTGTGTTTGTGCATTATTATCTCAAGGTTAATCAGTTTTTTATGTGTGTGTTGTGGAACTTACACACATTTTAACACACATGATGCAAATTAATTTCACCTAGCATGTTGACTCTGTGAGGTTTTAGCTGCTTTACTTTGTTAGAAACATGGCAGAGAATATGACAGAAATCTGAGCTTAAAAAATGACTTAAAATGAGGTGATTTTAAACATGTTGTGTTTTGTGCCCAAGGCGATCCACACTTCAGAGTCCTGAGGGGAATTTGACAAGGGAGTGTTAAAGAAAGCACTTAAGTGCAGGGTTAAAGTTAATGCACAGTGTTTTCTTCCTCATGATGGTGGCAAACTCATCACTGAGAAGAGGACAGAAAGGCTGCATATTGCATAACATGGATCAGATGCATCTTTACAAGAGTTCGATCCAGGATCTAGCATACTGTATGTGTGCAGTGGGCTCCTTCAAACTGAACTGCAAAACAGATCTAGTGAGTGAAACCCTTCTCTTACCTCCTTCACCTGAAAACCCAGTCAACCATATAAAACCCAGCTCAAATGACACGAGGGTTGGGTTACAGTTACAGCCTGGCAGCTGAGGCCTCATGACGCTGCTAGTGGGCACTGTGCCGTGCCGTGTACCTCACTGTCAGGTGAGGGAATGGAAACCTACTTTCTCCTTTAGAGAAACAAAACAAAGCACACATCATTAGGTGCCTAAATCTACTTTAGATTAAAGCTAATATAAAATTCACCAGCATGGGTGAAGTTACAGTTAAAATACTTCATATATGATTCCAAGGAATTTACATGATGCTTTAGAAATTTCAGACTTGGCCAAATTAATTTATTTCGAAAATTACTTTTAAACTCAATTGTAGCCAAGAACTTGCTCTGTGGCCTCTGTACCTATCAGTACCACTAAAGAAGGTGTGGCCTCTGTACCTGTCAGTCCCACTGAAGAAGGTGTGGCCTCTGTACCTATCAGTACCACTAAAGAAGGTGTGGCCTCTGTACCTGTCAGTCCCACTGAAGAAGGTGTGGCCTCTGTACCTATCAGGCCCACTAAAGAAGGTGTAGCCTCTGTACCTGTCAGTCCCACTGAAGAAGGTGTGGCCTCTGTACCTATCAGTACCACTAAAGAAGGTGTGGCCTCTGTACCTGTCAGTCCCACTGAAGAAGGTGTGGCCTCTGTACCTATCAGTACCACTAAAGAAGGTGTGGCCTCTGTACCTGTCAGTCCCACTGAAGAAGGTGTGGCCTCTGTACCTATCAGTACCACTAAAGAAGGTGTGGCCTCTGTACCTGTCAGTCCCACTGAAGAAGGTGTGGCCTCTGTACCTATCAGGCCCACTAAAGAAGGTGTAGCCTCTGTACCTGTCAGTCCCACTGAAGAAGGTGTGGCCTCTGTACCTGTCAGTCCCACTGAAGAAGGTGTAGCCTCTGTACCTATCAGGCCCACTGAAGAAGGTGTGGCCTCTGTACCTGTCAGTCCCACTGAAGAAGGTGTGGCCTCTGTACCTATCAGGCCCACTAAAGAAGGTGTAGCCTCTGTACCTGTCAGTCCCACTGAAGAAGGTGTGGCCTCTGCACCTGTCAGTCCCACTAAAGAAGGTGTGGCCTCTGTACCTATCAGGCCCACTAAAGAAGGTGTAGCCTCTGTACCTGTCAGTCCCACTGAAGAAGGTGTGGCCTCTGTACCTATCAGTACCACTAAAGAAGGTGTGGCCTCTGTACCTGTCAGTCCCACTGAAGAAGGTGTGGCCTCTGTACCTGTCAGTCCCACTAAAGAAAGTGTGGCCTCTGATCCATCAGTCCCAGTAAAGAAAGTGTGGCCTCTGTACCTGTCAGTCCCAGTATAGAAAGTGTGGCTTCTGTGCCTGTCAGTCCCACTGAAGAAGGTGTGGCCTCTGTACCTGTCAGTCCCACTGAAGAAGGTGTGGCTTCTGTACCTGTCAGTCCCACTGAAGAAGGTGTGGCTTCTGTACCTGTCAGTCCCACTGAAGAAGGTGTGGCCTCTGTGCCTGTCAGTCCCAGTGAAGCATGCCAGGCCCAATGAAAGCCATTCCATTCAGACCTAATGAAGGAGATGCCCTTTCTTCCAGTAAAAATGGCAGAGGTTTTTATGCCTTTTAGTCCCCTTGAAGGAGATGAGCCTCTGTACCTTCAGTCCTAATGAAGAAGACATTGCTTGTTTACCTTCAGTCCTAATGAAGTAGATGTGGCCTTGTTGATGTGGGTTGTGTACCTTTAGTGGCCTATGGTAAAAGTCTCACATTAGAAGGTGTCTAGAACCTGTCAGTCTCAGTGAAGAAGGTGTGGCCTCTGTATCTATCAGTCATGGCGAAGGAGGTGTGGCCTTTCTGTCTGTCAGTCTAAGTGATAGAGGCGTGGCCATTGTGTCTCTCAGTCATGGTGAAGGAGGTGTGGCCTCTGTGAATGTCAGTAGGAGTGACAGAGGTGTGGCCTCTGTGTGTGACAGTCATAGTAAAGGATGTATAGCCTCTTTGTGGGTCAGTCAAAGTAAAGAGGGTGAGGCCTCTGTGTCTGTCAGTCACAGTAGAGGAGGTGTGGCCTCTGCTTATTGAGATCATGAAAGAAATGATACACACTGCTAGCATTTGCTATAATTTAACTACTATGCAATTTTCCAAACGGAGCAGTAGACGATACACTGTACAGCCTTGGCTATGATGAAATGAAGCTTCAGTTCATGATACAACACAGAACTGCACCACAGTTAGTCTGGTAGAATATATTATTTCCTGAATGTTATCACGTTGATCGTTGATGCTGATACACTGCAGAAGGCTGCAAAATACAATGAGCTCTCTAAACTTTCTAAGCAAATCCCTAAATGTGTCATTGTATGTGTGTGTGATCACCCTGGATGATGTACAACACTCCAGAAGAGGCTTGCTTTGTGTTTGGATGAATCACTGCATTCACATGATCCAACAAATGCAAATCATTTTGGAACAAATAATGCAGGCAAAAGAAGGCATTAAGCATGGGGTTCTTTAAAGCTCCAGCACTGCTTATTGTCACTTTAAGGCAAATTATATCACAGTGTGAATCTATGAACGTTATACAGGTCACACTGAAAGAATTCATATCAGTCTTGTTAAAGATTCATTCCCACACAGGCCTCATGACTGTCCAAATGTCACAACAGTGGCTGTAATATACAGGCCAGACTGCATGTTATTCCATGGTATTTTCATAGACTAGTGTTAAAAGCAGGGTGAGACCCAGAGTGGGTTCGACTGTGGGTCACCGCTGTGCCCATCTCACTCAGGCCAATGTGTTCTGGCAGCTGGGTCAAAGGTAGCACTCCTCAAGATGGGCAGAGGAAATGTCAATCCTGAGCAGGTATACCAGTGTGTGTGTGTGTGTGTGTGTGTGTGAGAGAAATGCCTAAGGAAATGTCAGCAGCCTATTTAGCTTAAGTCAGCTATAAACATTCGTTCCCTCACTTCCTCTAGAAGACAAACACATCTTGCCACTGTTACTGAGAAACCAGAACCAGAAAGATCTGTAGACTTTCCCGTTTTATAAAGTGGGAAAGGAACAGGTTTGACTGACAGTTACAAAAAACACTGACACTAGAAACTCCTTCTAAAAATGTTACATAACATTCTACTTACAAAAAACATCCAGGTAGACGATAAAGTATCAAAAGTGCTTTAACATAAACTTGCGATTTGACTTGCAGCCAAATTGTCCAAGGCATGCAAGTGTAAACGGATCAACAGCATCCATTCACACCAAACTGCTGGCTTTGAATATATCTCCATGTGCACATACACACGGAAAAACCACCCGCCTCGGGCCACCAAAACAGCTTTGACCCTTCAAACCATGGACTCCACGAGACCTCTGAAGGTGTGCTGTGGTATCTGGCACCAAGATGATAGCAGCAGATCCTTTACATCCTGTGAGTTGTGAGGTTGCACGCCCGTGGATCGGACTTATTTCTCCAACACAATCTGTTCGGAGACGTTCCTTCTAGGGAATCAGAGCCTTCACTCCGTACACGCATCAAGGGACCGTCCAGTGAGAACGGTTGTCTTTCCTTGGACCACTTCTGGTAGATACTAACCACTGCATACCTAGAAACACTCAACAAGACATTCTGATTTGGAGATATTCTGAACCAGTAGTCTAGTTGATGCAATTCTGTCTCACTCAGATCCTCAGATCCTTACTCTATGCTTGCCCATTTTTCCTGCTTCCAACACTTCAACTTCATGAACTCTCTGTCCACGTGCTGTCTAAATATACCCCGCCCCTTCGACAGGTCAATGTAACGAGATGATCAGTGTTACTCATTACACCTGTCAGTGGATTTAACGTTATGGCTGACCAGATCTGTGTACATATAGCACTGTAACCTCGACATTCTTTAAAACCTGAAACTGTAGCATGTGCAAGCGAGACTTCACACCAGCTAACCTAAACCTCAGTAGATGAAATGAAAGATTACTGTGCTACATCTGGCTCAGCTAACTAAAATCTCAAAGCGCTCTGAAACTCTGTACTACACTCTTTAAACACACTGTACTGTGGCTTTTTTGCCGCTGGGCAAACAAGAGCGGGTTAAGAGCTTGTCAGTCAGGCCATGAACACACACACACACACACAGACACACACACAAACACACACATGCACCTAAGTGGGACACACAGCCAAAGGGAAATGTTTTCTTGATTATAAGCCACCATGTTATAAAGCCCACGTTGAAGGGGTTTTGCCTGATGGGCAGTGACAGGCTGTGCTCATGTTCCCATGTTACATTAAAGCAATGATCATTCCTTCTACTCTGTTTGTCTGGAGAGTCGCCGAGTTTCTATAACCCGTTGTGCCATCTTTAAATATGAGAAGACTATAAAGGAGTGCCTTTGTTTAAATGGAAAATGAAACGCAGTTTGCACAATGCTAAACTAGTAAATATACTGTAAGCTAGCAATGTCCTGTTGTGGATGTTGATTATTGAGGCAAATTTACATTTCCCCATGCAAAAAGATTTCTTTTTTAGCCTTACTGGTCTATTTTACTGTGATCGCCGTTACACCAGTCAGCTTTCGTCAGGAAGGAATTACTGTTAAGTCTGTAATGAACACAGAAATCACGCTGATCTATTAGTTCCTCAGGAGCTCTCGGCTGCACAATTCCACGTGACTATAAACTGCTGAAGAAAGGAAATTATTTACATTATTTATGAGGATGAGGTTCTGAGTCTGGTTCCTCTCAAGGTTTCTTCCTCATATCATCTCAGGGAGTTTTTCCTCGCTACACCTTAGGCTTCTCATTAGGGATAAATATTAACTTAACTTTAAATAGTAATGTAACTTTAGAATTTCTATTATATGTTTCTAAACTTCTGTAAAGCTGCTTTGATACAATATCAGCCCTGTGATGGACTGGTGACCTGTCCAGGGTGTACCCCGGCCTTTCGCCTAATGTGTGCTGGGATATAGGCTCCAGCAGATCCCTGTGACGTTAATTAGGAATAAGGCAGGTATAGAAAATAGTTGAATGGATGGATGATACAATATCATTGTTAAAAATGGTATATTTTATGGGTTGCTCCTGATGTGTATCCATATGTCACTTAAATATTTCTCCTATGTTTGAAACTCTTATTGTGTTGAGACCAAAACAGAAACTAGCTGCATGCACAGGGTTCTGGGTTTGTATGAATGAATCAGTGATTGTTTCATACAGCACTCGTCCCTCTCACATGTCTTTGTTTGTCTTGTAAGCTTCATATCTGAACATCCGCATGACAGTAAACACCGTATGCTCCCCGTGACTTGTTTATTCATTGTCCTGATGTCTCGTATTTTCCACGTATTGGCTTGACTTAAACCGTGTTCCCTAACCCCTGCTTTGACCCACTGCTGCTTTATATTCCGCAAATACTTAACAATGTTGTTAAATAAAGCACTAAAATGATATTTGAATTTTAAAAGCTAGGGCTGCAATTTTCTTTAAGACGATCCTGGCTTAAAACACGGGATTATAATCCCGGGATGTATTTTTATAGCATACTTCCATCTTTGCACGTGGACCAGACCACAAATTCTCTTCAAGCCTCTGTGTTAATCTGTGGTATTATATAATTAATAAATTTTAGTGAGTTGAATAATCATAAGAAGAAAGTCAGAATCAGATCGGTGTCACAGGTATCAGGTTCACAATCAGGTATCGGCACACACTCCGAGCTCTGATACAGTGTGTGTTCGGATGATACCTGATTATATAACTCTTGTACATGTTGTTTTCTGTTTCTGAGATTCTTTCTTCACCTCCAGTTGTTCAGAGAAGTTGTTAAATGAGCACAGTGTGTTTTTGAATTTGGCTCAGTTTTCTGGGTGACATGTCAGGCCAGAGGCAGCGTCGTCCCCAGCACAAAGCACAGAGCCAGACGAATAAAAACGGCTTTATCTGTTCGGCCGGGCGCATGATCTTCAGAGACGGCCCTGCTGCAACATCACTCGGTTAAAGCTCTGCTACGTGTAGCTCAAAAAAATTCTACAATCGAACTTTATGCATAAAAAAGACACAGTGACAAATCTAGAAGTCATTTAACCATGTATATACATAATATTTCATTTATATTTACACCGATCAGGCATAGCATTATGACCAGTGAGAGGTGAAGTGAATAAGACTGAGTATCTCCTCATCATGGCACCTGTTAGTGGGTGGGATATATTAGGCATTAGGCATTTTGTCCTCAAAGTTGATGTGTCAGAAGCAGGAAAAATGGACAAGCGTAAGGATTTTAGCTTTGACTTGGACGAAGGGCCAGATTGTGATGGCTAGACCACTGGATCAGATCATCTCCAAAACTGCATCTCTTGTGGGGTGTTCCCAGGCTGCAGTGGTCAGTATCTATCAAAAGTGGTCCAAGGAAGGAACAGTGGTGAACCAGTGACAGAGTCATGGCTCATTGATGCACGTGGGGAGTGAAGGCTGGCCCGTGTGATCCGATCCAACAGACGAGCTACTGTTGCTCAAACTGCTGAAGAAGTTAATGCTGGTTCTGATAGAAAGGTGTCAGAATACACAGTGCATCACAGTTTGTTGTGTATGGGGCCGCATAGCCACAGACCAGTCAGGGTGCCCATGCTGACCCTTGTGCCCCGCCGAAAGTGGCAACAATGGGCACGTGAGCATAAGATCTGGACCACAGCGCAATGGAAGAAGGTGGCCTAGTCTGATGAATCACGTTTTCTTTTACATCTTAAACGTGTGACTTAAATGTGAGACTTGCAACAAACTCAAACAAATTAACACACAACTCTGTAGATACCACATGTTTGTGAAACAAAAGCTAACTGTTACACACACTGTAACAAACACAAAGTGTATCTGTAACTGTATCTTGTAACAAAAAAAGCCTCACAAATCGTACTACCTGTAACACACAATAACCCCAAAAACTAATCCACACACAAACTAACAGTAGCGCACAATAACACAAAATATCTACATACTAATCAAGTAATTGTTAGACTTTAACAAACAGAAAGTAAATAACAAACAATCTGTATCTTACTTCCTGTAACAAAAAAACCCACAAAACATACTCTAGCTGGAACACACAGTAACACAAACTAATTGTAAAACACACGCACACGCACACACACACACACACACACTAAATTTATCTTTCATCCTGTAACACAATAACAGAAAATATCTAACAAGCAAACTGCAACACATTGTAACTGAATCTTATTCCCTGTGACACAAAAATAACTAGCACACTACCTGTACCACACAAATATACTGGAATCTAACACACTGTTCATTATGACACATGATAACAAAATATCTAACTGTGTCTTACTCTCTGTAGCACAATAAAGAAAAATAACACACTAACTGTATCTTAATTCCTTTAACACACTAACACAAATTAACAGACACATTTTACTCTCTGTAACACAATACACAAAAGTATGTAACACACCAGATGTGTTAGTTCTACTGTACTTTGTTAAGCAGTTCACATGATGTTCATATATCTTATGTTACTAGACATTATGAAATCCCCAGTTTGGTTAGAACGAGAGTGACTTTTTAAAGCCACTATAAGCAATTCGGCTAATCCTCGGTTCAGTCCTACGCTTCTCCGAAGCCCCTGCGTCTAAATACACATCCGTTCATGAAGCAGCATTATCAGTATAAACCTTAAAGCTTAAAGCTGTTTTGCACCCGAGGCTAATTTAGAACGTTACGCCTACAATTCATCAAGAAAGCGTCCATGTAGGATGTGGTTTTATGAAAGAAGCACTGATCCATTCGACCGTTTTCTGTACCTCTTATCCTACTCAGGGTCATCTATCCCAATCTATCCCAGGGCACTCGGGGCACAAGACCCTGGAGAGACACCCTGGACGGGGTGCAACACCATCAGAGGGTGCAATCACACACCACGGATAATTTAGTTGGCCTACAGCGCATGTCTTTGGACTGGGGAGGAAACCAGAGTACCCTGAGGAAACCCTCGAAGCACAGGGAGAACGTGCAAACTCCAAACTCCACGTTTGAGGCGTGAAAGTATCTACACAACTGCTATATAAAAAATATTGCTTAGCCACTGGGATCAGAATCTAAAGCAAAATCTAAATGGTTTAGGTGAAATGTAATTAAAAAAAAAAAATTGCTTACAGCAGCTTTAATTCCACATCAAATTGCAGACCATATTGGTTGAAAATGCGATCATGTCCTGTGGCATGTTAATCTACAGTCTTTAGTGTCTAAACAGCTTCATTTCCCCCCCTTGGTGCAGATCATCCCTCTTTGATCACGGTGTATTAAAGCTTGGACATCATTTTAATGATTTTAATCCTCTCTTTAAAAAGCCAGGCTTAGTCACGGGGGGTTGAATGAGAAAGGCAAGAAGGTTTCGGCTGCAAGTCCAGAAACGACTTCACACATGGAGAAGAGAAATGCAAATGATTCATACACATGTACAGTATGAGGTGAAAAGATATACCACTCACAATATGATGACAAGGAAGTACTTGCATGTAAAAAAAAAAAAAGACGAAGCACATGTTCAATGAGATCTATATAGAAATAAACTTATTTATGCATTATTATGCATATTCATACATCTGTATGATCTTCTGAACTGGAAGCACGTCTAAACTAATCCCCCATCGGTTTAAGTTTCAAAAATTCAATAAATACATAAATGAAAATCTTACCTGCAGGTACAGAGCTCGCGCTCCACAGAGTTTGTGTTATTATTGCGCTGGATCGCATCTCTGGACCGCCCCGCGTTTAACCAGGGAACGCAGTGCACGCGCTGAGCGACTGTGGAAAGCCATAGGGTTCATAATGCCATCATTTCCCCCCTGCCCTCTTTTCTTGCACTCAGGGTTTTTACATACTTCAAGTTGTGGTTCCTTCAAGAGCAAGCTTCTCGCACCTTCTAGCACTGTTTTCGTTCAGTATATCAAGACGACAAGATATACCTTTAGCAACAGTGCGATCTTCTTTACAGACAGCTGTGTGGGTTAACCTTAGCCTGGCTGCTTGTTTCTTTGATAAAACTTTACAATAATAGTACATGAATAATTCATCTACTCAGACTCAGTTTTAATTCATATTCTTTATTATAGAACATGTTTGATAAGTTTATTCATATCTGTCAATTTCTGCATAACAATCATGCCATTTAACAGTAAATGCTATTTTATGAGGCTTCCACATTATATTTTCCCACTTACAAAGTTAAAAAAAAAACTTTATGTATTCAGCTGAACACTTCCCTTGAGATAGAAACACACCATGAATGGGATGCTAGTTCACCACAGCACAATGTACTCACTCATTTTCAGCTAGGGTTATTTTATCATCACCAACTGCACTTTTTTAGGAAGTAAGAGAAAACCAGAGAAGAAAGAAACCCACATGGACACTAGAGAACATGTAAAACTCCAACCCAGGCTCAAGACCATACAGGGGACTGGGAATCCAGGCAGGAACACCCCCTTCTTCTTTTTCTTCTTCTTCTTATATTATTACAATGTAATTATTAGTAGCTGTAGTGTTTGTGATTATTATTATGGCAATATACACCGACCAGGCATAGCATTATGACCACCTTCCTAATATTGTGTTGTTCCCTTCTTTTGGTGCCAAAACAGCCCTGACCCGTCCTGCACTGTGTATTCTGACACCTTTCTATCAGAACCAGCATTAACTTCTTCAGCAATTTGAGCAACAGTAGCTCGTCTGTTGGATCGGATCACACGGGCCAGCTTTCGCTCCCCACGTGCATCAATGAGCCTTGACCGCCCATGACCCTGTCACCGGTTCACCACTGTTCCTTCCTTGGACCACTTTTGATAGATACTGACCACTGCAGACCAGGAACACCCCACAAGAGCTGCAGTTTTGGAGATGCTCGGATCCAGTGGTCTAGCCATCACAAAAAATCCTTACACTTTTCCTGCTTCTAACACATCAACTTTAAGGACAAAATGTTGACTTGCTGCCTAATATATCTCACCCACTAACAGGTGCCATGATGAGGAGATCATCAGTGTTATCCACTTCACCTCTCACTGCTCACTGTGTCATGCCTGATCGGTGTTTGTATATTCACCCATTCACAAAAGCTGACTTTTAAACTTTTGACGTTTTTTTTGTAAAAGTATACAAGGTGGACACTCCAATGTTTCCATTCATTATTTCAAGATCACACCTATTCGAAATTGAATCTCCTACACACTGGACAGTATGACTCTCCACGAGATCCATTACACCTCACATATGCAGCCGTTAACAACACACCACTAACTGACATGCTTGCTGTCTTTTGAACATCTTCCTCGACCACAAACATTTCCTCCTGCCAACAGTGAATCCAGGTACAGCTGAATGTGACGTGAACCCACCTGTTCTGAGAATAGAGAACTTTTACATTTGTGCGATTTGTAACAGTTATGTACCTTTTGGCTTTCCATAGGCACCTGTTGTGCTTAAAGGGGCGTTTTACAGGCGCTGTGTCTAAGACTGGTTTATTCTGTCTAGCCTGTTTTTGGGCACAGTGCTTATTAACAGTTGGAGTATCACAGTGTTCAGACTTTCAGGCTCAAAGTATAATAGTGGGGAAACTGATAAAACCAAGAAATACATGGTTTATAAAACCAAACAATACATGAAGCTTACTTATTGTTCATGCAGGATTCTGAGTTAGCTGTGAAGGCATTATGAGCTCAAATGAAAGTGAATCAATAGCTCTAGCGCCATCTGGCGGTACGTTACTGTTGGGACGTTATACAGTAAGTTAGAATGTCCAAAAAGGCATACAGGCCTTTTGACTTGTAAAAAATAAATAAATAAAAATGGCATCACATTTTTTCTGTTATAGAAGCTGTCTAGACGACATTTTCTCTTTGAGCACTTAGTGAACACTTCTCAAGGAAGCCTATAGAGCATCAAATCTTGTTTTCTTGAGTGCAAGGGCAGCCATTAGGGCACTTCATCATCTTTCCTCACACATAAAAGAACCTTGTAGGCCACTGCACCACATATTCTCCACTGGCAAAGCACCAATCAGGACATTTTATCATGGTTCTTTGCACACAGGACAACCCTATATGGGACTGCGCCACATATTCTCCCCTGAAATCCAGCCATTAGAGCACTTCATCATCTTTCCACGCACATAAGAGAACCCTATATGGCTCTGCAGCACAGATTCTTCAGAGGAAGGTCAGCCATTGGGGCACTTCATCATGTTTTCTTACACATAGGCGAACCCTGTATGGCACTGCACCACATATTCTCCACTGGCAAAGCACCAATCAGGATATTTTATCATGTTTCTTTGCACACAGAAGATCCCTCTATTGCACCGTGCCACATATTCTCAACAGGCAGACCAGCCATTAGGGCACTTCATCATCTTTCTACACACATAAGGGCACTGTAGAGGGTACTTCATCACATTCCCATGAAAAACAATGATTCCTTTTGCATTCTGGTCCTTGATTATGTTCAAGTGTGGGTTAGGCAAGGAGAAAGTATGAAATCAGTAATCACAGAGGAATTTTTTTTTTTTCAAAATGCTGTTTATTTGTACACATATGTAGTAGAATCTAAAGTCTCAATATCATCACACTATCAGAACCCGTTCTATATATACATTTGGCAGACGCCTTTATCCAGAGCGACTTACACAAGTCTCTGTCAATGATTCTGGTTCACTAGAAGAGGAAATGATTAAAATGGCTTAAGTTGCTTTCATATATATGGCCTTTTGATCGTTTTGTAATGTCCATGACTAGCCAGGAGAGGGCAGTGCAGGCTCTGAATTATGGCGTGTTGAAGGACATCTCCACTCTACCTGCTACTCAGAGAAGCATCTAAGCATTTAAATAGGTTCAAATACATATATAGTCCCCTTGTATCAAAATCCAGTCCTAATGCCTTTGTCTCTGCATTAGCATCTCCATCAGCAATTGACAATTGAGTCCACTAGTCATATACTGCTCATGCAGATCCATTCCTCTGAACCTTTTCCTCCTTCACCCAATTTTCACCTGTCAATCTTCATCACAAATCAATTCCATCACTAAACATTAGATGTAGACAAGTGACGTACTACACTCTGCACTCTAGTGTCTAGTGTATGAATGTTAGGAGGTTGGTATTGTCTCATAAGGAACACTCATTTATTTTTTTAATAGTATAAAAGTGAATGCCTCTGGAATTATTTACCTTCACAGGTCAAAATAAAAAAATTATTTGATCATACTCAGTCCGAAATGTCACTTATTTGATATTATGTTTAGTTTATAAAGCTGTATGCTCACAATCATGTTGTTATAGTGAATATTGGCACCACTGTGACTTCCTGTGACCTCATGCCAACAGCCAAATGACAGCCGTGCTGATATTCGGTATAACCGCAGACTTGTCCATGTGATGAGACGTAAATATGGCGCTGTTTGGCATATATGGGGGCTTGTGGTTGCTCAGTGGTTAAAGTTCTGCGCTAGTGCTGGAAAGATTTATGACTTTAAATCCCAAACCTGTCACAGATTCAATGTCTGGGCATTGAGCACGGCTCTTAAGCCTCATCTGCTCAGCTCAAATGTTTGGACTGTATTCTGTTTCATGCAAGCCAGTTTGGATAAACGTGTCTGCCAAATGAGAGAAAAAAACAAGAAACAAGCTCAAAGAAATACAGAGGAAAAACCTGGTAATGTGAATAAGCCATAACAGTTTCATCATGTGAATGTTGCACAATACTGTTCTACCCCTAACTGCATATCTGCTGGTGTGATCTCAAAATAAGGTCCTCTGAATGTTGTTTAAGTGTTCAATGGACAGGAAAGGGGTCTTAGATTCCAAAAAGTGAGCTCTAATTCAGGGATGTAATCAAGCCTTATACAGTTGCATGGCCAGATTAGTCCCAATGTGGAGCTTAAAAAATAAACCCTAGCCTAAAATTACCTTAAGCTTATAAAGAAATAATTAGCTTCTTTGTTAGCTAGCTAAACTTGCATTTTCCTGTACACCACTCACGAAATGAACGTTTTAATTGATCCAGAGATCTTGAAGTGGGATTTACCAAGTCTTACGTTCATCATCATGTGGAACTGGTGTCTTGAGGTGGCCAGATGATTGGCTCTGCTTCATGGTAAGAAGCTAAACCCATTCTCTACTTAGAACCTTTAAGGGATTCCCCAGAATGACAAACAAATAGCTCTTACATGTAGGTAGATCTCACAGTGATACAACCCAGGAGTTCAGTCCAATCAAGCAGGAGCACACCAGGTTGCACAGATTCAATCAGTCAGTCCTGGTGATCTGATGAGTTGTATTCAGTGTAATCCTGCTTGGTTAGAAATGAAAACCCTTCACCACATAGACCATACGTTGATAGGATTAAACATCCCCGATCTAACCTGTCATAATTTACCTTAATTTACAGCTTATAGATATAGCCTTTCAGATCTGCAGGAATGGTACATCATACAGTTTGGTCGTCTCCAGGACCCATGTTTGAGTTACATGTAGCTATTTATACACAGACTGTTTCCAAATCTAGTCTATGGAGCCAGAAGCTCCACATTTTTCTCTCTCTTCAAGAAGGTGAGTGCCTTTGCCTGGTGGATTGGTGTTAGAACCAAAATGGTGGGAGAAAGGAAAATGTAGACCTTCGGTGAGTCCCTGTAGTCTCAAAAAACAAGGCAGTGAGTTGTACCATTGGTTATCAAAGGGATTTTACCTTCAAGGATATGCCTATTATACCGTTATAAGGTACATTTCTTTGGAAGATGAATGAAAGGGAATGGAATGCATCTTTAGAACTAATTTCATTAACTGTGTCCATTCATGTCATAGCTTGTCTTTAAACAAGTTTCAATGGTACACAACTTTCACTTTCCCAGACGAAAGGTACATACTAAAGGTACATAGTAAGGGAATATAGTAATAGTACAACCCAGATGTAGTACAGTATAATGTTTCTAAGCATGTGATGATTAAATTGAGACCTATTAACTAGGTGGAGATAAGAAGTGTTGTTTTACTCTGAATTATGTGACTTGTAACAGCTTCTTCAAATCCAAATGGTAGACGGTTTGGTAGCCATCATCCCAGGCATAGATCTGCTTGTCTTGTGGGTGATAGTGCATGCTCGAATGGCTGGAGTAGGCCTTTGGGAAGTACATCACAGGCAATTCCTCCATCCAGATGGTGTCATGGATATCAAACAGGCACTGGATGGTGGAACGTCCTCCTGAGTGCGCGTTGTAGACGACATACAGGATGCCGCAGATTACAAAGGCACCTTCAGCATTGTGGCTCTTGCAGGTCGTATCCCATGTGTGCTCCACTGATAGACTTCTGGAGTCCAGCTTGGTGAGCACAAGATTCCCTCCAATGTCCGGATCTGCGTGGATGACCCACAATCCTATCTCATCCACGGCGAAGTCCAGGAAAGTGTGAGGGGAGAGTCCATAGGTGGGTATGCGCCCAGCAGTAGGAACAAGCATTCGGTCAGCCACGGTGCGGTTGACAAGGCTAACCTTCAGCACTTCGTTTCGAGTGTCAGAGTTGTGATAGTAGACGAAACCATCGTAGACGGCATGGCCTGTTCCCTGCCATGGCCGAGGGAGTTGGATGACCTTGGGCTTGCTGGTTGTATTGGATTCGGTGAAACTCTTCAGTGAACCAAACTGAAGCAGTGTGTTGTTTCTGGAGCCGCTAAAGAAATAGATCTTAGAGGAGCCTGAGGTTGCGGTTGGGTCTTTTAGCCATGAGCCTACTACATTTCCTGCCTTCTTGAGGATTTTCTGTGATTTGATGCCAATGAATCTGGTGCTACACTCTGAGCGAAGGCGAAAACAGAAGAACAATAATTAAATCATCAAATCCTCCAATTTATTTTGTTTTGTTACATAACTTTTAATTAAAAAGCTGTAAGTAAGGAATAAAACACTTGGGGAGACTGGAAACACTTTCCATTATTGGATATTTATTCTTCTGACCAATCGGAATTGAGAATTCAACAGTGCTGTGTTCTAAACAAATCTAACACCTTGTTATCACTTTTTACTCATCTGTATTCTCACAGAAGTAACATTAACTAGAACATCACAACTGTTAAACCTCCTAAAGCATTTCTCAGACTTACATTACTGTTGATTTACGGTGTTTTGAATGATCAGGGTATTCGATTAGTAAAGTCCCTCATTAGATTCAGGAAGAGCTGAGGGCATCAACTCAGAGCAGGATATTAGTCTAACGTCGTTTACCTTTTCCTTGTAAGATCACAGCTTTCCTCTTGCTTTGGGTTTCTTTCAGTTGTTGATCCAGCAGAGAGTCCGAGATCTCGATGCTAGATGCGTCAGGAAGTTTATTGTGCAGGTACTCAACATCTCTTTCCACTCGGTCCACCCGTGTAGCCAGGCTTTCCATGTAGTCTTCAATCTCTGACTTTATCACGTTCACAGCACCAACCTGACCGCGCATCTCTGCGGACATGTCGTGCATCCGCTGGTTGACTTTCTGGATGTCTTGATCGCATCTTATTAATCGTTCCTGTGTGAAGATAAAATGTAAACATAAAATATGAAGGTAAAAATATAATTACTGTAAATAATTTACCCCAAATGTAGTTGATCACCTCAGACATTTCTTTTTTAATTTAAAGTTTAATTGTTTTTTCCAATTGTTTTTCGAATAGTTTTTTATTTGTAAATATCTTCCTCAAACAACATCCCGTACTAAAGTAACGGCAGTCTGAGTTGTTCAAATGGTTTAGTACCCAGTGGGACTAATTAATGTATAAACATAAGCAATACTTCACTATGAATCTTAAACAGGCGACCATCTTGGACAACCGGAATAATTCTCGCTCTCTGTGCCGCTTGCTACGTCCTACCTCACATTGCGGGAAATACTAGCATAGAGTTAGAACTGATGCATTTTACTTAGGTCACATTTAGTTTGTAAATACAGACTATCCATATTTTTTATTTTGAAAAAAATATAGACATCGATTGTCCAGCCTCCTGGTGGTCCAGCAGCAGGATCTTGCACTCTCATTGCAATGACCTGGGTTAGATTCCTGGGCCAGGCACTAACCCGGCCACTGAAGGGTTAACTCTCAGTGCTGGTCCCAAGCCCAAATAAAACGGGAGGGTTGCATCAGGAAGGGCATCTGGCATAAAACATGTGAACCAAATGATCCGCTATGGCGACCCTGAGCAGGGAGCAGCCGAAAGAACGACAATTGTCCGTCTTTTATTTTGTATATTTTCCTAGCTGAAAATTTTTCACCAGAAAAAAAATCAGCCAACATTCTTCAAACTAATTAAGATACTGCTACTAATATTATTAATAATAATAATAATAATAATAATAATAATAATAATAATAATAATATATTTCGCTGTAAAAGCTGAAGCTGGAATTCATTTTACTATGAAGAAAATATACAAAATTCACAGAACCAAACCAGTGTCCTCCTCCTCAACCTCCTTCTTGCTAAAATCTGCTACATTTTGAGACGATCTGTTCCTCACGATTGGATGTTTGCGATTGCGATGATCCTGTATCATTATTATTGCTATTTTTATTATTATTATTCCAAGTTTCTCAGAGTCGTTTGCCTGTTTTGTAACTGTATGACTCCAGAACACTATTCATGAGTTCGGTTATGACTCATGCCACAGCTAAATATATATTCTGTTAAATTTAGTGCACAAGCTGCTTCATAAAATCTAATGTAAATGAATCATGTATGATGAGTAATATCTGATATTAAGGTTCCATTATTAAACTAACATTATTTACTGCATTAGTTCACATTAACAGACTTCAGCGTTACCGCGTCATGAATTATAAAGAACATTAGCATATGAGGTGTTCGTTCAGTGCTATGTAGCACATTTACAGAACTCGAATTGGCTAATTGTTATTTTATCATAAATTGTCAAGAATTATACGAAAGCATGTTTGTAAAATTTCAGCCTCAGCATGAAATCTGACACAAACTTTTCATGTTCATTTTCAGCTAAACAATAGCTTACTGTATTAGTTTATTTTCACAAAAAGCATCAGTTAATGCAACTTTTCATTGCTTGTAGCGTTCGGCAGCTAATCTTTTCTAGAAAACCGTGTGTTCTGTCAGTGAATAAACTCTTACCTCCATCTCCAGGATTCTCCTCTGAAAATATTCCAACATAAATATGTCCTGAGTGGATCTTTGAGCTCTTACAGCACCCAAGGACAAGAACAGCATTGCTAAGAGTTTCAGAAACATCCTGCACGTCCGCTAGCTGTACTTACACTCGCTGTTTTTCTAAGAGTGAGGGATAAAAGTTCTCTTCTGGTTGAAAAATGGCATCTGGATGAAACATGTATTGTTGGTTGTTATCCCATGCGATTCTGGGACACAGTCTTCAGGAAAGGCAGGTCCTTGCAGGCTGTTAGTGGAGTCATTTGGAGGCGTAATCATCTCCAGATGTCCTGACACGTCCCCACTCAGTAGTGGATCAAAAACGCTTATCGTAAATACCATCAGGAGCACACGTCTGCTGTCTTATAAAACTCTAACAGTGTATCACGGAAAGAGAAAATCATTCAGCGTTACCTCACATTCATCCTCATTTCATTCTTATTCTGAATCTAATTAATATTAATAAGTGATTAGTGTCCAAATGTTTTGCTATTTTTTTTTTGCTGCAGCTTAGTAGTGGAAGTAATGGAAGTATACAGTATACTGGTCAGGGGTCACGGTGGATGTGGAATCTAAAGTGGGAAAACTGGGAGCGCAACCTGGATGAAACAGCTGGATTGAAATATCAAAACAAAGCACCACGCACACACACACACACACAAACACATATTATTGGAGGCAATATTTACTCCATATTTGGAAGTAGGAGGAAACTGGAAAACCTGGAGATATCCAAACACACAATAGCACGAGCTCAGAAGCCGGGACTCTAGAGCTGCACTACATATAGGTTTGTAGTGTAAAGAATCATTTTTTCCCCCTCAGTCACCAGCAAAAGGAATCTGGAGGATTAACAGACCTTTGGGTTGTTGTCTCAATTTTTTATTTTTTGGATTGTTCCTTTATGGAGTATTGAAGCCAAACATGCCAGAACTTAGTGGAAAATCGTAGAAAGTGGATTTAACTGAACGACTCCTTTAAGACATGAAGGAGGTTAAAGGAGGAGGAGAAGGAATTTTGTCTGGCAGCGAACACACACAGATGCTGCCTGAGAATCAGTCCAATTTGACTTTTGGACTGTGGCCCTTGATTTGGCAGACACACACACACACACACATACACACACACACACACACACACACACAAGGCTGAAGTTACTAAGTTTGTACATCGGATACTTGCTTGAGGGGATATTTAGTTTAAAGCACCATCTAAATCTTTAAATCTTCCTACAAGAAGTTTATTCTCTGTACAGACGGTGATGTGAAGGTTTATTTTTGAGAGCTCCACCCCTAGAGGGCAGCATATTGCAAAAACAAAACAATGTAATAAAGAAATCAATGTATGTTATGAACTTGAGCCAAAAGAAGCAGTCTGTTGTTGACACTGACGAGTATCAGTCCACTGTAGTGGTCTGGAAAACACACACACACACACACACACACAATGACGCAGCTGTATGTTTACAGCACAAGTAGTGCTGATTTGCATTATTTTGAAGTCACAGGATTTCTTGTTTGAGTTCTTAAAAGATTTTTTTTTATCCCTTTACTTTGGCTCACAGTAGGTGTGAAAACTGGGAATGAGGCAGGAGTACACTCTGGATGAAACAGCTGGATAAAAGTTCAAGATGAAGGACCTCACACACACACACCCACACACACAGAAGCTCAGAACCGGGGACTCAGTAACACTATATATAAGTTCCCCCAAAACTCCATATAATTACTTTAAAATGTTTAATTTCTCCATTAAGGATTAATGAAAGGTGAATTTTTTCCTCTTTTCTTAAACACTGATTGTTTAGACAATGCTGAAATGCTGCACCGAGACACTTCACACCCGAGGCTGAGTCAGTGGATGAGGAGTTTATCCAGCTCGCTCCACACACAGTACACTACTGACAGGAAGTGACAGCTCAGCTCTTAATGGCGCAGGAAATCCAGGGCTTAATTCCACCCTGCTGTCACACAATTACCACAAACGTCAATTTAGAGTCACGGCATAACAGTGGTTTCCTGCCATATGAGGAAATATCAATTCATTCTCATTCATACAGCACATACAGAATAATGAGTACATTAAGGGGCAGATGTCAGTTAAATGACTTAGACAAGTCATTCTCCAGCAAGAAAGTAATCATTAAAAACAAAAGCAGTCTATATCTCATTTTTCACACATAAAAGCATTGACTGGAGCTCTTTCTGTGCTCCTATGAATAAAAAAATAAAAGAAAATAAATCAGCTGATACACTGATCAGCCAGAACATTATGACCACCTGCCTAATATTGTGCTGATCACCCTTTTGCTGCCAAAACAGCCCTGACCCGTCAAGGTATGGACTCCACTAGATCCCTGAAGGTGTACTGTGGGATCTGGCACCAAGATGGTAGCAGCAGATCCTTTAAGTCCTGTAAGTTGCAAGGTGGGGCCTCCATGGATCAGACTTATTTGTCCAGCACATCCTACAGATGCTGGATTGGACTGAGATCTGGGGAATTTGGAGGTCAAGTCAACACCTTGAACTCGTTGTTGTGGTCATCAAACCATTCCTGAACCATTTCTGCTTTGTGGCACGGTACATTATCCTGCTGGAAGAGACCACAGCCATCAGGGAATACCGTTTCCAGGAAAGGGAAAGGGTGTACATGGTCTGTAACAATGCTTAGGTAGGTGGTACCTGTCAAAGTAACATCCACATGGATGTAGGACCCAAGGTTTCCCAGCAGAATATTGCCCAAAGCATGACACTGCCTCTAACGGTTCCTTCCTTGGACCATTTTTGATAGATACTGACCACTGCAGACCGGGAACACCCCACAAGAGCTGCAGTTTTGGCGATGCTCTGATCCAGTGGTCTAGCCATCACAATTTGGCCCTTCATCAAACTCGCTCAAATCATCAAAACTTCCATAACGGTCACACACCTCATTGTAGCCACTTAGGAAAGGACTGAAACATGACAGGACATGGTGTCAGAGGAAAATAATCCAAAATGCTGTTGTTTTCCTATAACAACACACGCCAAAGTATTTTATTCCACTTATACTACAGCAAATTCCCAACATTTAAATATATATATGGAGTACATGTGCTTTTTAACCATTTATAGTTGTAAATTGTTAAAAAGGCTGTTATTATACAGCCAATATAAACAGCTATTCTTAATATGGGCACTGGTGGCTCAGTGGTAGGTTTTTTTGTCTACTATGTGGAAGGCCTGGGTTCGATTCCCAGCCACCAGATGCAGTGCCGGTCCCAAGCCTGGATGAAAATGGGAGGGTTGTGTCAGGAAGGGCATCCAGTTTAAAAACTGTGCCACGTTGTTGTGCTGGCCAGTTGGTGGACACTTAGGGAGCAGCTGAAAGATCAACATAAACAGTTATTCTTAATAACTTAAGATTTACAAAAGCAGTTTGTCGTGTTACTGAGATTCCACACACTGTATATAGGCTTCCTGAAGAATTTCCTGTAGTGTAAACCCACAATTTATAATCAGTCATAAACATAGTTATTAAAAAAAACATCACAAGGCTCAAAAATCTGACTTTAGGGTGAAAAACATCACGATTACTTAGAGTCTTATGTTAAATATGGTTGTGGTATTTTCAGGAAACATTGAAACACCTCCAAACATTAATACAGATGATATTGTGATTACAGAAAAGGGCAGACATGCCAGTTTGTTGTGCTCCAATTTATCCTGTGGATCTTAATCAATATGTTATTTTGTACGATCGTTTGATTCGATTATTATTTTGTACAACTTGTTGAATGCTTGCTTTTCCTGATCACCCTCACAAAACTAAATCTTTTCACGTCATGTTCTAGCTGTTTGTGTTCTGATGTACCTGCATGAAGTGATAGAAATACATTAAAGTAAGTCAATCAATAAAGTTAAAAACACATTTCATATGTAACTGTACAAAAATATATTTTTTCTCGAAGAGAGCTAAAAGATTAGATCCCTTCCTCTGAGCTCACAGTGGATTTAACAGACATACTTAATCACACTTCCTGTATTGTACCTCGGGGCCGGTGGGAAGCCGAGTGCTCCATTTTCTCCATTTTGAATATTCATGATGTGTACCGATCCTAACACACACCCAGGGTGTGATTTATTATACACCGATCAGGCATAACATTATGACCACCTGCCTAATATTGTGTTGGTGCTGCCAAAACAGCCCTGACCCATCCTGCACTGTGTATTCTGACACCTTTCTATCAGAACCAGCATTAATTTCTTCAGCAGTTTGAGCAACAGTAGCTCGTCTGTTGGATCAGATCACACGGACCAGCCTTTGCACCCCACATGCATCAATGAGCCTTGACCGTCCATGACCGTGTCTCCGGTTCACCACTGTTCCTTCCTTGGACCACTTTTGATAGATACTGACCACTGCAGACCAGGAACACCCCACAAGAGCTGCAGTTTTGGAGATGCTCTGATCTAGTGGCCTAGCCATCACAAAAATCCTTACTCTTGTCCATTTTTCCTGCTTCTAACACATCAGCTTTGAGGACAAAATGTTCACTTGCTGCCTAATATATCCCACCCACTAACAGGTGCCATGATGAGGAGATACTCAGTCTTATTCACTTCACCTCTCAGTGCTCAGGATGTTATGGCTGATCGGTGTATTTTAGTATAAATGTCTCAATGATTGTGCGATCTGAATATGACCTGATAAAGATAAACTTTCATTCTGGTGAACATGACAAACTTCAAGCAGCCAGAGATCTTTACTATAAAAACAACAGCTTGAGTTTCTATTTTTAATAAACCTCTGGGCCATTTTTCGTTGAGCTGAAATGGACTCCTCTGTAATCTTCTCATTGAATAAAAACAAGCTTTATTTCATCAGATCTTTATTTCACTTCTCGCCAATTATCGTTTCATTTCCACAACCCTGTTGTCATTCTAGCATTATGACTGTGTCTTATGGGTAATGAAAGTTTTAACATCGATGACAGATGTCCTTACACATCAGTAGCACACATCAGAGACTGTAGTATTAAGAGTGATGAGCGTCAGTCTGACCCTTATTGCTTTATGAATGCAGAAATTTCCTCCCTTAGGTGCCAGTAAACATTATTAACAGCTTGTGAGAATTCGTGCCGCACCTCACGACTGCATGCTGGATGCGCTCTGTTTCCTGTAGCCTGAATCGACTAGCTTTTATTTCACCATTTGTCAAAAACTAATACAAAACTTTGCTTTGTTTTGTTAATCCATTATCTTATGAAGCTACTTGAAAGACCTTTATATAAAAACTGTTTCTTTTAGCTTAGTTGGTGCCCACTCCCGCTAGTCAAGTAATATTGTTTTAATGTAATATTGACTTCCTCTGTGCTTTTTTGCATTATTATCCTGACTGCTTTTAGTGGCAGTGATGTGAACGCACTTTGGACTGTTATCTATGAGGAGGAAAGGAGCAATGCATAAGATATTTGAGGTTAAAAAATGAAAAGAAAACAACTTTTGAATCTACAGAAAAGTCTTAACCTCCATCAGTATGAATATCGGGGCAAAGTATAACACACACCCACACACACATCTGTAATTCTCTCCTTGGGTCATGCTGCATGTCCTCCAAATAACAAACTGTTTTTTTCAGAGGCCAAAAACTGGAATTTTCTCCTGTTTTCTTGTCTCCATGTTGATGATTGAGTCTCCACTCCACAGTGGTGGTTAATATGAAGCTCATATGAAGGTAGACACTCAGGACTTTAAGGATTTGTAGTGTTTCACAAGGATTTCTGTTTTGTCCTAGCCTACTAGGGGTGATATATTCATAGAAAAAGTTCCTATGGCTATTTTTTCCACACAAAGTAAATGTTGATATCAAACCAATTTCTGCTCTCTAAGATGCTCTGAGTGCTTGTTCATCTAAAAAGCAGCTTGAATGTGATCTTCAACCAGTAAAATTCTGTGTAAGGTTCTCCAACAGAGGGAAAAACACATGTCTAAAACACACCGACAGCCGACAGACTCGTTTTAGATCAGACTCACAGCCTGAACATCATGCGTCTGTTCACACCGATTGAAAATGTCCCGTAATTCTAATAGAATATAACAGCAGTTTACTGGTAAAAAGGCTAAATCTGTCGTATTTCGCTCAATACAGCAGGTGCAACAGGTTGGACAACTACACACATCCATGTGGACCGTCTGCAGAAAGTGACGATAATGCATGTGACCTGAATGCGTCTCTGTACATTCCTTTGCTTCACTTAAGCACAAGTGAAAAGATTTCGACGGGACATAAAGCAACCGCATTTAACGACCATCTAACGAAGTGGATATATAGCACACGTGGACCGAAGTGCTTTGTTAAAGCGGAAGCCTAACACTGTGTGATGCGCGTGCATTGTGAAATGGCTCTAAGTGTAGCCGTTAGTCATGATGGTCATGATGCCTGAGTGCTTTAATGACAGGTTTACTGTTAGGTGACTACTTACTCCATGTATTCACTTTTATAAAGTACTCTGGTGCTCCTGACGGCTCATTTATCTCTCACGTGTCGGGCCGCGTGTTAGCATAATGCAGATTTGATACCACTTTAAGTCACAATCATTGGAATTAATCACTGGAATCATTTAGATACATACGTAAATAGCTGACAGTATTACAGCCTTCTGCAATTCATTAAAATAGCAGTGTGCTAGCATTCAGGGCATCATGACACCAAACTCACTACACCAAAATCCTTGCCATCATGTCCTCATTTATTGAATCTGGGCAACACATAAACGGGCAAATTTTAGGAGTTGTGCAGCAAATAAAGCAGTGCGTGGCAGCAATGCATGGCGCGGAGGAAGATAAGATTACATTCGTTAAGCAAAACTGTTAATGATCTGCTAACTGCTAACTCCCCAAATCAGCATGGTTGCCAGATACACACAGGAAATCCAAATATGGTCATGGCAAGTGGAATCCCAAAATACTCTTCTAAAAGTACACCTGCTACATATGTATGCTAACAAATGCCGGTCAGCAGTAAAATCCCCAGCACATTCACATGGTGCAGCTGAGTGGCATTTCGTGGCACCCCAAAAGAGGTAAAGTTCACAGAATGATGCAAGAAGGTGAAAGACTTTACATTTTTGTCACTTGTAGTTCGTTTCTTGTGTGTGTGGACCCTCTGTCCAGAAGGAAATGGACAGAATAATGAAACCTTGGCCAATCCAATTCATCCTCTCCAAATAAATAAATTTAAAAAAAGAGAAATGAATAAGAAATACTATGAAAGAAATAGAATATTTTTCTAAATGAGCAAAAGGTGAGCTTTTTTTTTCAAACTAGCTAGATTTTCATGAATTTCTTGTGTAAATACTCCTCTGAACGATTTACAAGGAAACCCTTTCATATCCAGCTTGACAAATGAGCTATTCGGACTCTACGGACCTATGAACATGGACCTGATAGATCTGAACATGAGAGGCTTCAGCTGGATCTGGACCCAGACAGCTGCTGACTCGACTACAGACAGTGATGATTAAATAAATCCAGCTCTTGATGATGGCCTTTGGGACCTTCCGTTGTAAACAAATCATACGGGCGTGTGAAGGTTTTCTTCGTCACTGTGAAAAGTCCAATCATCATGCCATCATGTGTGTGTCGTCCCCAAATCATTCTCCGTGAGTTCAATTGCAGACTTCTGAGGAGATCGAAACAGAACAGAACAAACATATAATGATATTCATGAGATATTTCGGGAAATATTAATGCTGCATCTTTCTCCCCAGAGAAATGTGAGTGTGTGTGTGTGTGTGTTAAAGATTGTCCTGTGCTGGTGATCTCTTTCCACAGATGGCCTACAAAGTCCCCTCTTATGATACATGTACCTGTAAAATTCACCCATAATTGTAGGTGCAGTGCTTTGCAAAAGTATTTACCACCTTTGAACTTTCCCATATTTTGTAGTGTTCCAACTACCCAGGCTTAATTAGGACCGGCCCTGCATCCAGTGGCTGGGGTTTGGGCATTGAAACCTACCACTGAGCCACCAATGCCCCTAGATTTAAAGATGTATATATTAAAATTTCATACATAATTTATTTAAAAAAAGGTATCAATTGTACAACTAGCTAGGATGCTCTTTAATAGCGGTTTTTGACATAATACTCATCATTTTACTTACTTATTATTCTCCCAAATCATTTACTGAACATTTGACAGGATTAGCATTAGCAAGCTAGTCGACTGATTTGTTCTTTTCAAGTGGATTTTTTCCTGCTTAACTAATTGTTTTTTAATAATATTTCCAGACCAATAAAATGGTGTTTGGGTAAAACCCTGAGTGCTAAGCTAAGCAGGTTTTCCTGAAGTAAAAATGAACTAAATGTATCTTTAGCCATTAGGTAAAGTTTAGGCTAATGGTTATGCTAGTTTGGTTGAGGGTCAGGCTAATATTTGAATAATGAAGTGTGTGTGTGTGTGTGTGTGTGTGTGTTGCCATGGGATGGAATCCTAATTGTCTGTGTATTAGCGCTGCAGTTAGCCTCTAATGGCGGTTATTGGCTAACTGCGCACTCCCTTGATGGTTAAGATGGATTATTGCGCAGCTTTCTGACTAAGTGATGCCTGCTAACAGCAGAGCCCCAATTTCCCATAAGCCCTTCTGAGTTATAAATCATAAACTCATCCACATAAGCATTATAAAACCGCCGGTCTATTCATGCTGCACTTTAGGACGAGAGCTCGCAGGGCCACGTTTCCCTTCTTGAGCTGTAATGAGCAGAGACTCAGGCGTGGAGATGACAGTCCATTAAAAACACGATGAGAGCCAGGGATAAAGCCGCAGAGGTTCCAGATGTGCTAAGTGAAGGGTCTCAGTGAGAAATAGGATTTATTTAAACACACCACTTTCACAGCGCTAAGAGGCTAAGAGGCAAGTGCGTGTGTATGAATTGAATATTCATAAGACTGGAGGGAGAGAGAGAGAGAGAGAGAGAGAGAGAAGGAGAGAGAGATTTTCCCCTCTCATAATTCCCATGAATCACCCTTTTATTGTTCACTAAACATGACAGTAATCCAGTTATTACCCAATCATAACAAGCGTATTAAATTTTAGAATAATTATACAGAGGCATAAAGTTGGGACCGAATGTGGCTGAGGTTATTTGGATTCAGGATAATTTTTCCATGAAGAAGTTTTATTTTGTGATAACGATGTATATGTTTCTGTCGAATCTGCAGCAGTATTCAGATTTCAACCCAAAGTGGGCATGGACTGTAATGGAGGGTTCTGGGGGAGGGGATTGATGGGGGGTGTGTGTGTGTGTTTTGACAGTTTCTCCTGCTTAGATATAGCACTCATGAGATTGTTAGGTGTGTGTGTGTGTATTTTCTGAAATAGAAACACCTTGCAGCCTCATTTAAACCACCACGACCCTGACCAGGCATGAATAAACACTAACCTTACAGCATCTTTGTCAGGTGTTTGTAGAAGAAGTGGATGCTTTGCTTTACAGACTCTGTTTATTGTAGGTGAATTACATAAAATGCAAAGTGTAGGAAACAACACTAGGATAGCGAAGCAAGGCGCTAACATGAACGAGAGCTGAATAAGGGGCTACGATTCCAACAAAGCGAAGACAGAAGCTAGACATTGTGCGCTGTACAAGACGTGACTTGTGCTAATTAACGTGTGCGTGAACCAGATGCCAACACTCATGTACGGTGAATGTTATGATCATGACACTCTTAATTCACGTTAATGAACACGATCTTTCTTTCTCATGCAAGTTCCCTATCTGACTGTGTGCCTTGATGGAAAAAAACACTTTCATCCCCATGCAGTTCCAATCAGGGACAAGCTTCTGGAAAAAAATGAATAATAACAATCATCATATCTGTTTAGAGCACTGTCCTCAGAAACACATATTGCTCTTAGCACCGAGTTTGTGTGTTCAGTACGGCGGAAATATTCTCTTTCTCTCATCCGAACGACCTAATTAGATCTTTTCTAATCATGCCTTATGTTTCCTTCCTCAGAAATGGAATAATCATTCGCTAATTACATTTCAAAAGAGACCATAAGCTCAGAGTAGAATGTCTTCTGGTTTAATTAGATAATTTCTTCACTTAGACCGGCTTTAATTTGGATTTGTAAGAGCAGAAATATAGAAGTCATCACGTCGAACACCCAGGGACGACGGTGTCCAAAACCTGGCGGGAACAGAACACAAGTGTAGCTCAAAAATGATAAATCGTTATAATAGCGAACCTTTGTGAGCATCTGTTTTATTAACAGATGGCGCACTTGCGCTAGGACAAGATTATCGATTACGTTATGAAAGATCAGCACTTTATGAGCGATTATTAAAGGTTTAAAAAGCTTATGGAGAGAGTTAGAAAGATTTATGAATATGGATTTCTTTTGAAGCTTCAGTACCGCACATGCCGTTCGACTCCTCCGTGTCAGAGCGCCATAACCTAATGCTCCGGTCGACTGCCACAAAAGCCGTCCCTGTTAATAGCGTTCTGTGTGACTCTGTCTTCTTTAGCTGCAGGGCGTCGCTTTTCCACTTTGAGGTACTGTATCACCAAGGACAGACAGCTCTGCTATCCGGCATGGGAAAAGAATAATGTGGAAATTGAGCTAGCTAAATCGCTCGCAGCTCCGCCACCTGAGTCGCACTCGGTAATTGAAGAAGTAGTAGGTCTATTGAAGTGTAAGCCTCTGTCCTGCTGATTGCCACTGAATCACCAGGCCGCTCGTGGAGATCTAGCCTCCTGCTGGGATTAGCGCAAACCTCAATATAACACATTCGGATGTCGCAGAAGATTCTAGCTGGATCAGATCGGAACCAGAGTGTCTCGGGTGGTTTGTTAAATATAAGTGAATTTTTAATTCGCTGTAAACTGGGGAGATTTATGGAATGCTGCACCAACCGCATGCTGAAAAGTTTCCAAGTGTAATTTATACCACAGCGGTGATTAATTCTGCAGACTGATTGATCAGAAGGTCTGGATTAATTTGGGGTAACAGCAGATCTTCACAGGTGGTGCATTTAGATTAATCTAAGGCTAATGATAAAAGTTTGATCTCAAAGCTGTTAATATATTGCTGATACAGTGTAAGCAGTAACAGGAACTAATAGTCGTACAGATTGTCCTCAATGTTAAATGTAACCATAAAATGGTTAAAAAAAAAAACCACGATGTGACGTTCATTAATAAATTAAAAATTGTGTTCTGAGAAAGTAATTATCTTAAAGGTGGTAAAAATTATTGGGTCATATGATGCCACATTGCCATATTTTTCAATTAAAATACACTCCAGTAGTGTTACTCCATACATCATTCACCCATTCATCCATCCACCCATCCATCCATTTTTGTTCTACTTATCCTACGCAGGCCCACAGTAAGCCTGGAGTATATCACAGGGATTCAGGGCACAAGGCAGGGGACATGGAACACGAGGTACCGATCCATCTCAGGGCACAATTTCTCTCTCTGGAGGAAACCAGAGAACCCGGAGGAAACCCCTGAAACACAGTGGGAACATGCAAACTCGGCACACACAAACAGAGGGCGGAGACGGAAATCAAACCCCCAACCCCGGAGGTGCGAGGCAGACGTGCTAAGCTACAGCAACGCCTTAGTCTTATTCCTTAATAGATTAAACAAATAAGTTGCAAATGTATTAGTTCACCTATCTCTTAGCAAGAGCTTGGTGTCTACTGCAATATATGTCAGTATCATGGTAAATTCTGTTACAGTACTATTTCTATGACCAGTACCGTCTTTAACGAATCAGTTACTGATTTTGGTAGAAGGCCTCCTCTAGGCAAAGTTGTGTCATATTCTTTCCATTATTTAAATAACAGATTTAATGATTCCCCATGAGATTTAATTTGTTTTAATGGCCGATCTCTGAGTGATATATTTTTTTTTGTTCCAGAACCTTCTACCATTCTTGTTTTTTTGTGTCTAATAAACAGGATGTGGTTTGTTTAGGTAAGTTCTCTAGCACTCTGTATTTATACTGAGATCGCATCACTGAGACACTTTAATCGCAATCACAGATTGACTTCATTCCACCAATTCAGCTGAAGATACCAGAAATAACTGAGGGGTTTCAATACATCTGCAATCACAGCTTCTGAATTTATTTAAATTTTGCACCATTATGGTCCAATATAAAAGTATAAAATCGATCGAGTATAAAATGAAGTTTTAATATGAACAAATTCTTTTTCATTTTAGAAACTTTAATGTATAAAGACAATGACAGTGAATGATCTAATCTAATATTACTGTTGTATGCAAATTAGCACAAATTGGATGTTTTTTTCTAATAAAAAGTTAAAAAAGAAAGTAAAATGATCAGAAACACAAGTGATTGACGTGTCAAGAAATTTTTCAGCCATTTCATCCATTCAAATTGAAGCCCAAATCCTCTCAAATAATAATAATAAAATATATTAAAGGTTCATTTCATGTACAATAATTTGAGGGGATTTACAGTAAAGGGAGCGAATACTTCTGCAATCACAGCTTCTAGATTTATTTATGTTTGTTGCTTGTAACAGTATTTCAGCATTATGGGCTATTTTGTGTAGATTCATGACATTTATTCTCAAATACGTTCGTTTCAGTTCCTGGTTGTAACACTACAAAATATGGGAAAGTTCAAGGGGGTGAATACTTTTGCAAAGCACTGTACCTACACTTATGGGTGAATTTTTTCAGATACATGTATCATAAGAGGGGACTTTGTAGGCCATCTGTGGAAAGAGATCAGCAGCACAGGACAATCTTTAACACACACACACACACACACTCACACACACACACACACACACTATCATGTCACTACAGCTGTGTTGAAAATGGGTCTCGATATTCTGTGGTCTAGTATCTGGTCCCTCTCTACTGATATTGGATATTGGGAGAGCTGGCAAACCATCACAGCAACACATGAAGCAACAGGCAAGTCAGTGCACACCTACAAAGTGCATTATTCATACTTGATCCTGTTATTAAAAAAAAGAACAAAAAACACTTGATGAATGAATGCATTATATAATATTGCTGTGATTATTATCAGGAAAGCAAATATAGCTGGACCATGATTTCAAACAGCAGTGTAGGAGGAGATCAGAAAATATGAATGTTTTCTCTCCCACACAGCATCATTCATCATTGTTATTTGGTTCAGACAAAGTGAGATGACTTTCCTCAGAGTTGAGGGGACTCGCCGTCGACGGGCCGCACCGAGTCGAACCATACCGACGTTATTCACCCAAAATGAGCAGCGCTTTAGTGAAATGCTCAGCTTAGCAATATCGACAAATGCTCTGGGTGTTAAGCTGCTTGATTCTTCATTCAGGATCATTTGTTTGCATCATTTAGCCGGATTCAAAGATTTCATGCTCATGAAGCCTCAGATATCTGACCCTTCCAGTGCTAGAGCTCTTGAGAGCAATGTTCACACTCTGCTGGATTGATTCCACCGATCAGAGATAACGATGATGATGATGATAATGATGAGGCCTCTGCTCTCATGGGCTCTGTACTAAATACATGGCCAATGGCGACAAACCGTGTTAGCAGGACACATATTTGTCTCTGCTTTGCACTTCACAGAAACGCCTCTGCTAAATAATTCATAACTGGAGCAGTTAGCATGGAGTATTGGAGCTCACAGAGTAAGTGCTTAATGGAAACAGGGTTACTCTCTCAACCAACTACGCTCCTCATCATGATCCAACAGCTTAGGGTGTGTCGCAAACCAGCTTCCTGTTCCATAAGTAGTACACCGCTGTAACAATCTGAATGCCATGCTTACAGAGTCTTGCTGACGTTTTCTATAATTGTCTATTCCCAAATTTCTGAGAAATGGTCTTGTCCATTCTAATCTCTAATGTTTTGGTGTTATGTTAGCCGAAACACCCCCTAAACATAGCGATTTTACATGACTTATGGACATCATTAATAATTTAGAATTATACAGGAGCATCATCAATATTACGTTCGCTAAAAATACAAGCTTTCCGACGCTTGATTAAAGTCTAAAGTCCAAAGTAACAGGCTAATACCATCATATCCTGCTCTCTCTAAACATAAACATGAACTATCACTCACAAGGACACTGTCATGGTAAATTATATGACTACACCAAATACGACTGAATGCACAAATTGATCTTTAATTACAACTCTGATCTGAAACATGCACGTTTGAGTCGAACCGGCAATATGGTTAATAGCAAGAAAGAAGGTTAATAGAAAGAAAATCTAGATAAGAGCAAAAAGGAGTTACCTTTATGGCTTAATGGACAGTCCAGGCCTGGTTCCAGTAAATCTACTCCACTTATAACCTAATCAGGTCACTCACCTTCTTCCTGTAGATAGTAATTCACCGGGAGTGAAGCTGGCCGTTAATTTGAAATACGCTATTAGCTTACACGGAAAAGCAGTGCAGGCAGAGTTTGCGTGAAATGTCGCAGAAAAGGGTTAAATAAATGTAATGCAAGCATCTTACATTGAAGTGCATTTACTGTAAACTTGAATGTCTTGGAACTGAAAAAAAATAAAAATACAAAGGCCAAAGGTATGTACATCGCTGACCATCACACACACACAATAGTAGCAATAGTTTGTGAAAGATGGTTCTTTATACAGTGGAACCTCAGCATATAAATTTAATCGGTTCTGGAGGCGAGTTGTTAAGGTGAAAGTTTGTATTGCGAAACGAATTTTCCCATCAGAAATAATGTAAATGCAGATAATCCGTTCCAGCCGCCCAAAAATATGACCAATATTCCCAATACGAAGCGTATGTAAACTGTATGGCTGCTTACAAAGAACTGACCCAAGCCAAGCATTCCATGTCAAGGGTCCTCACAGGAAGTCGTGCCACCAAGCTTGGCCTAAAAATAGAACAGACCACCCACGCCCCCAATCTGTCAACAAAAAACGCCTGAAAAAAATCACCTATCTTTTGAGCGCATGCTGAAGGCAACGTTGGTATCATGGGTTGACTCTTTCACACAGCTTTCACTGACTGAAAAAAAAATCACAAAATTGGTAAACTAGCTTCGGTTGGCTTTCCACTGAAGTTTTGAACGGCTCTCGGACGTACATGCAATTTAGCTGGCATTCAGTTCGGTTCATTCGTATCATATTCCAGTGCTAATTTCTTGCAAAATTTCAATTCTTAAGGCAAAAATTCATAAGGGAGGGCAGCAAAGGATGGACCTTTGGTGGAACAGCGTATAAATATTTCTTATTTCTTAGCGTGTATTTGTTGATCGAATATTTACAGAAGCACTTCATCTATATTACACTCACTACTTGGTATCAGTTATAAGCCCCCACTTGATGCTAAGATTTATATTTGAACATTGCTTTAATTTCCAATTTATTGCCAGCTTTTTATTTGCTGATGAATGCTGGTTGATTATATGGTGTTACAACCATCCTTACAGTTTTTCCAGGTTTATATATGGTACCACCTAGCTACCAAGATGTCGAATTATTCTTGTTAGTAATTTGTATGCCAGAAAATATACCCCAGTAATATATATTTCAAACAGGAAGGATGCTATTGAAGACCTTTGACCTTGCTGTTTGGATCAATTCCAAAATCTAATCGTTCAGCTGAAGAAGAAGCCTTTAGAGCGCAGTGAAATTCTTTTTTCTAATATTGTTAGAAAGCTGGACAGTTCAGCGTCAGCCATAATACACCACTGGAGCAGAGAGGGTTCATTCAGAATCCAAAAAATGGTGTTTGCTCCTTTTGTTGTTGTGCCTATGTTGATGATTGAGTGTCTTTGTCATGTTCCACTCCACAGTGGAGGTTAATATGAAGCTCATATGAAAGTAGACACTCAGGACTTTAAGAATTTGTAGTCTTTCACAAGTATTTCTGTTTTTCCCTAGCCTACTAGGGGTGATATATTCATAGAAAAGTTCTAAAAAAACAAAAATGGTTTGTCTTTTTAATTCTATCTTCAAAGTAAATTATTATATCAAACCCATTTCTGCTCTCTGGGATGCTCCAAGTGCTTGTTCGTCTAAAAAGCAGCTCAAATGTGATCTTCAACCAGTAAAATTCTGTGTAAGGTTCTCCAACAGAGGGAAAAACACACGTCTAAAACACACTGAAAGCCGACAGACTCCTGACTCATCTTATATCAGACTCACAGCCTGAGCAATCATTCATTTATTTACACTGATTGAAAATGGACCATAAGTCGACTTGCATTCCACCGGCAGAAAGTGGAACACCAGTGTACTGGTAAAAAGGGTTAAGGGCCTCACTCAAGCGCCCAAGCTGTGGCCAAGGTGCTTCGGCTGATCCGTAACCCAGAGCCTAAACTGTGAATCCACTATGGCAACAATGAAAATTTCTTATAAATCCTACAAAGACATTGCAGTAACAGGAATCTCAGATGGACACACAACTGGACAGATAACCCAGAAAAAATGCCGCTTTAAATGTGTCTGATTTAAATTGCTAGGAAATTATATCCTATGAAATCCCAACTGAAAGTAATATAGCTAAATACCAATACCCCAGAACAAACACAGTTGGAATATATCAGTGGTAATTGGGTTGGAGCTTCTCAAATACCATCAAAACATCCTCACACAAAAAAGCACAGAACTGATGTTACTGAGCTTACACTTTAATGTTTAGTGCACTAGCTAAAAGTTCAATGAGAGAGGTAACATTCAGTTCAATACAGCTTAGATTCCCTTAACACTTCTGTAATAGTGAGGAGACCTCGATAACTTAAGTACATATAATTAAATCATCTGGCTTTAGGCCTTGCCGGTACACCAGAGGTGCCTGTACTATTTGGGAATCATATTAAGTGAAGAATGTGTGTTGAGACGTAGCCCTGAGACGTAATTCCTGTTGAATGTGTATTACTCGGCTCTCAGCCTTCGGATTAATCCACGCTGGTGAGACCGATGTCGGCAATACTGCCGGTGTAGCTAACATCGTTTGTGCACTTTGGAAACACTGCGAAAGTTTCAGGTAGGAGACTGCATCAGTTTTCAAACTGATGTGTGTAATCAGCGAACACGCACTGCCTGCTGTCAGTAATTGTGAACACCACCTGTTTAATGGCAGGAATACATCCGCGATCTCCTGCTGACCCTGCTACGGCACAGCGTGTGATTGATGTTATTTTAAATAGCTTCTATTCTTCCTGTGGATCTGAACCCATGTTGCAAAACACATCAGGGAACGCTTTGTGCCACAGAAAGGTCGTGGATGTCAATTTGATTGGCAACTAATCACAGTTTAGAAACCAGACACGTCAGTTGCTAGTTTAATGCTAGGTATGTCTGTTAGCCTGACCTCCTAGTGAGGTTAAAATGGGTTAATTGAGAAGAAACATGGCCAATTAGGCAACATTGGAGGTGTTATGTTTAGGGTTTGATCACAAAATGTCTCTGGACAGCAACCAGTAAAGGACTTGGAGGTGCGTGAAGAAATGAAACAGTGATTAGAGAAGAGTCTTTCAGAGGGAGCACACACACAGTCCCCGGTCTTGTTTTCATTGGATTGTATCATGTTAGGACTGCAGGTGATATAATCAAGCAAGGACGTCTCATTCAGTAAATACTATCTCATCCTTGTGTCCTCAGAGAGGGACAACTAAAGGACACCAGAAAATAAAATAATGAAACACAATCCAAAAACATGAGCAGAACAGGAAATAATCTGTGATGCTCCCCAGAAGGAAATTCAATCTCTTTCTTCTTCTATAGGAACAACAGCATTCTGCTGTGGATGTAGTAGGAATGGTTTCAAGATAAACAGAGAAACAGCCTCAGAACATCTTTATACCTTTGAATTTATGCAATCATGTTGCAGCAGAAATGTGCATAAAATTATAAGCATTAGCTTCAGTTAATGTTTGCATCAAGCATCAGATTGGGGAAAGTGACAAAATCAGTGACTTTGATTGGAGCATGGTGGTTGATAACAGATGGGCAGATGAGTATTTTAGAAATCTCCTGGAATTTTTATGCTCCTGGAATCTTACACAGAATAGTGGGGGAGAATAGTGGCAGAAGTTCTCTGGGTGGAAACAGCCTGCTGATGAGAGAACTCAGAAAAGACCAGACAGAGCTGACAGAAAGTCTACAATACCTTTAACCAAAGAGCTACACTTTACAACCCTGGTGAGCTGAAAACCATCTCAAACAGCACAACACTCACAATGTCAAACCTTGGGCCAAAATCAGGAATCTGAGGCTACAGTGGGCACAGACTCACCGAAGCTGAGCAGATGGATAACAGAAAAACATCAACTAGTCTTCAGGTTGGTGAGGAAACATGCTAAATATAATCACTGTGTGATCTGGACAATTAAATTGATAAGTGGGATTTTTGCATATTTTGGGTGGATGCCAGATGGTGGTGAGAAGCAATTTGATTTTTCGTTATGTAAGACTATGATACCAATTAGCTGTTTAATCCTGTTTCCCCTCATCGAAGCTGGTAACGAGTAAACTGCAAATATACAAGCAATGCATTTGTTAGACACCCACATAGTTGTATAAAATATTTCAGCTATGCATATGTATAGAAGCATCTGTAGTTATGTAATGGCACAATTTTTGTCTTGTTTATAAAAGTTATTATGGTACAATACTGACATTCCTTTGGCAAAGTTTTAAGCTCATATGTTGCTTCTTTCAAGGCTGTTTGCACTGCTGCTTTGTTGCAGAAGCCTCAGGACAATGACATAAAACTAGGAGAAGATGCAGTAGGGCAAAGTATTTCTATTTCCCATCATTAGACACCCTGGACCTTTAGGTCTTTAGTCTTTGTTTGAAGACAGACGGGGATTCGGTTATTCAGACAGCCAGGGGAAGTTCATAAGTTCAGGGGAGGTAATAAGGTAACTCCTGAGAAGTTAAACAGTGCTACAGTTGGATTAGAGATTCAGTAAAACATTGTATAGAATTAAGTGCAAATCAGATTTAGACTATTAAAATAATCCATTTGTAATCCTGCAGGATTTAAATATGTAGTTCATGGTGCATTGAAATTACAGGATTTACATAATGTTGCATTTTTTGTTGTTTTTTTTATGTTACAACAAATAGTTTTTATCAATTACGTTAAAAAGTTATTAGTTACATGTTGGGATAGTTACTGTGTTAATAGATATTATCAAAGTTGATGCACATGTAATTTAATGAAATACTCTTCTGTAATTTACAACTTTAACCAGCGCTTAAAAACTGAAAAATGTAGATACACTGGAGCTTCATGTAAAGGTTTAGCATTACTACACAAGTAACAGTGGCTAGCAGCGAATTTGTGGGTTATCTAGCTACACTATATTGCCAAAAGTTTTGGGACACCCCTCCAAATCATTGAGTTCAGGGGTTGTTTTTCAGGGGTTGGGCTCGGCCCCTTAGTTCCAGTGAAAGGAACTCTTAATGCTTCAGCTTCATACCAAGATATTTTGGACAATTTCATGCTTTGTGGGAACAGTTTGGGGATGACCCCTTCCTGTTCCAACATGACTGTACACCAGTGACCAAAGCAAGGTCCATAAAGACATGGATTGGTGTGGAGAAACTTGACTGGTCTGCACAGTCCTGATGAATTAAAGTGGAGACTGTGAGCCAGACCTTCTCGCCCATCATCAGTGTCTGACCTCACAAATGCACAAAGGAATGGTCAAAAATTTCCATAAACACACTCCTAAACCTTGTGGAAAGCCTTCCCAGAAGAATTGAAGCTGTTTTTAGCTGCAAAGGGCGGGACAACTCCATATTACATTCATGTGCATGTAAAGGCAGACGTCCCAATACTTTTGGCAATATAGTGTGCACAATTTCTTATTCATAATTTCATGAATTTTCATATCATGATTTATTTATTTTCCTAGTCTCGTGTCCGAAGACGTGGTTCCGATGTGCAGTAATGACGATCAGCACCTTTGCTATTGCACTTCTTATGTATTTTCATACAGAATGATTTAACACTGTAAAATCTGATACCATAAGAACAAAATTACACAAAATAGAGGCCATGCACTGCACTCAAAAACATCAAGAAGTTATTACAATGTGTTATACAGATACAGAAAACATGTCAAAAATACTTACCTCTCAAATAGAGTTTAAACAAAACTGTAACCTTGTTAGGAATTTTTTCTTAAAACTGAAGCCTACACACACGGTCACGTTGACATGCAGTAGAACAGACACGCACCCTTTCCCCGGGAGAAAAAGTCCAGTGTTTTTTTGTTTTTTTGTTTGCCTGCACCTTCTTATCACGTTTTGAGTGACCTTTAGCCAAGATGTCTCACTCTCCCACCATTTTTCTTCGAACGCTGGGAGCTGCGATCAGATGGAGGTTTCAGGGTGATGGTGGTGTTTTGAGAGAGTTGCAGGAGCCTTGGCTTCCTCCAGGATTTCCTTCACTGCTCCACTGGAAGAGACGAGAGTTAAACAAGTCAGCTTAGGGCTCCTACAACCTGTGTAGACATTTGGACAAGTGAATAATGACATCATTCATGTGAAATTTACTTACGTTTTAGACATTTCACACAACAGGATGTTTCATATATCATGCACGTGACATATTAAGTCACTTCTAATTCTAATTAGCGAATCTTAGCTGCTAAAGTCAAGCTAACTACAGTAAGCTAACTAAGCAAAGAGAATTTTCACAAGTTCATAATTTGATCTTGTTGAATTCTCCATTCGAATTTATCTGAAGGTGTTGAATAATTTCTTTTAAATTAATATAATGTTTGACATAACCATGCATTTGTTACAATTTTTCTATAGTCACAGAAAGGTTGATACAGTGATATGTTCTGTAAGGAAATGTTTATTTATCATGTATGGAAGGAGTCTGTTTGTTTGGTATGTTAAGATTGAAGTCAGTACATTCACGTGTGTTTGTTCTAGTTATGACTTTCCCCCCATCCTTTTCATGTTCAGTGATATTGTGGCGTATCTACAGTATATCGCCTGTTCCTGACTTCAAGATAATCGCTTGTTTCTTGAAAGGTGGCTTAGTGGCTAGCATGTTTCCTCGCACCTTCAGGGTTGGGGGTTTGATTCCTGCCTTCCTGTGTAGTGGAGTTTGCAAGTTTTCTATGGGCTTGGGGTGTGCTCCGGGTTCTCCGGTTACCTCCACCGCTCCAAAGACAGTGCGTTATAGGCTGACTGGCATGGCAGTGTGTGAATAGGTGAGTGTGAGTGATGAGTGTGATTGTGCCCTGCCTTGTGCACTGAGTCCCCTGGAATAGGCTCCAGGTTTCCAGCCACCAAGTGTAAGATAAGCAGATAGATGGACTCTTAAAATCATCATTAATTCATTAGTGTAATCAGTGTCCTGTGTCATTAATCTTCATTAAGTCTCCATTCTTTAATTAAACCCTTTGTGCATTTTTGTCCAGTGTTTTGTGCCTTGACATAGTTTTCAGGAACGGTAGCCTCTGAGGTTTCTGTTGTTTTCTCACTAGCATGACAAGCTGCATATTTTTGTCTTATTAACTTGCGTTAGTTAACTATTTTTTCCCACTCCACTCCACAGCGGTGGTTAATATGAAAGTAGACACTCAGGACTTTGTAGTGTTTCATAAGTATTTCTGTTCTTCCCTAGTCTACTAGGTGTGATATATTCATAGAAAATATCCAAAAAGGTTATTTTTTTCCACACAAATGTCTATATTTTTTAAAGTAAATGTTGATATTAAACCCCTCTCTGAGATGCTCCAAGTGCTTGTTCATATAAAAAGCAGCTAGAGATTTGATCTTCAACCAGTAAAATTCTGTGTAAGGTTCTCCAACAGAGGGAAAAACACATGTCTAAAACACACTGAAAGCCAACAGACTTGTTTTAGATCAGACTCACAGCCTGAACGTCATTCATTTGTTTATACTGATTGAAAATGTTTCCTATAACATGCCTCTTTGTGTTTAGAGGGCCGTTTGAACGCCATATATACAGGGGTTGGACAATGAAACTGAAACACTGGCCAATTTAGTGTTGGAGGTTTCATGGCTAAATTTGACCAGCCTGGTGGCCAATCTTCAATGATTGCACATTCCACCAGTAAGAGCAGAGTGTGAAGGTTTAATTAGCAGAGTAACAGCACAGTTTTACTTAAAATATTGCAATGCACACAACATTATGGGCGACATATCAGAGTTCAAATGAGGACAAATTGATAGTGCACGTCTCGCTGGCGCATCTGTGACTAAGACAGCAAGTCTTTGTGATGTATCAAGAGCCACGGTATCCAGGGTAATGTCAGCATACCACCAAGAAGAACGAACCACATCCAACAGGAGTAACTGTGGACGCAAGAGGAAGCTGTCTGAAAGGGATGTCCAGGTGCTAACCCGGATTGTATCCAAAAAACATAAAACCACAGCTGCCCAACTCACTGCAGAATTAAATGTGCACCTCAACTCTCCTGTTTCCACCAAAACTGTCCGTCGGGAGCTCCACAGGGTCAATGTACATGGCCGGGCTGCTATAGCCAAACCTTTGGTCACTTGTGCCAATGCCAAACGTCAGTTTCAATGGTGCCAGCAGCGAAAATCTTGGGCTGTGGACAATGTGAAACATGTATTATTCTCTGATGAGTCCACCTTCACTGTCTTTCCCACATCCGGGAGAGTTACGGTGTGGAGAAGCCCCAAAGAAGCGTACCACCCAGACTGTTGCATGCCCAGAGTGAAGCATGGGGGTGGATCAGTGATGGTTTGGGCTGCAATATCATGGCATTCCCTAGGTCCAATACTTGTGCTAGATGGGCGCGTCACTGCCAAGGACTACCGAACCATTCTGGAGGACCATGTGCACCCAATGGTTCAAACATTGTATCCTGAAGGCGGTGCCGTGTATCAGGATGATAATGCACCAATACACACAGCAAGACTGGTGACAGAGTGGTTTGATGAACAAGAAAGTGAAGTTGAACATCTCCCATGGCCTGCACAGTCACCAGATCTAAATATTATTGAGCCACTTTGGGGTGTTTTGGAGGAGCGAGTCAGGAAACGTTTTCCTCCACCAGCATCATGTAGTGACCTGGTCACTACTCTGCAAGAAGAATGGCTCAAAATCCCTCTGGCCACTGTGCAGGACTTGTATCTGTCATTCCCAAGACGAACTGATGCTGTATTGGCCGCAAAAGGAGGCCCTACACCATACTAATGAATTATTGTGGTCTAAAACCAGGCGTTTCAGTTTCATTGTCCAAACCCTGTATATACACTATATTGCCAAAAGTATTCGCTCACCCATCCAAATAATCAGAATCAGGTGTTCCAATCACTTCCATGGCCACAGGTGTATAAAATCAAGCACCTAGGCATGCAGACTGTTTTTACAAACATTTGTGAAAGAATGGGTCGCTCTCAGGAGCTCAGTGAATTCCAGAGTGGAACTGTGATAGGATGCCACCTGTGCAACAAATCCAGTCGTGAAATTTCCTCGCTCCTAAATATTCCACAGTCAACTGTCAGCTGTATTATAAGAACGTGGAAGTGTTTGGGAACGACAGCAACTCAGCCACGAAGTGGTAGGCCACGTAAACTGACGGAGCGGGGTCAGCGGATGCTGAGGTGCATAGTGCGAAGAGGTCACCAACGTTCTGCAGAGTCAATCGCTACAGACCTCCAAACTTCATGTGGCCTTCAGATTAGCTCAAGAACAGTGCGCAGAGAGCTTCATGGAATGGGTTTCCATGGCCGAGCAGCTGCATCCAAGCCATACATCACCAAGTGCAATGCAAAGCGTCGGATGCAGTGGTGTAAAGCACGCCGCCACTGGACTCTAGAGCAGTGGAGACGCGTTCTCTGGAGTGATGAATCGCGCTTCTCCATCTGGCAATCTGATGGACGAGTCTGGGTTTGGCGGTTGCCAGGAGAACGGTACTTGTCTGACTGCATTGTGCCAAGTGTAAAGTTTGGTGGAGGAGGGATTATGGTGTGGGGTTGTTTTTCAGGAGCTGGGCTTGGCCCCTTAGTTCCAGTGAAAGGAACTCTGAATGCTTCAGCATACCAAGACATTTTGGACAATTCCATGCTCCCAACTTTGTGGGAACAGTTTGGAGCTGGCCCCTTCCTCTTCCAACATGACTGTGCACCAGTGCACAAAGCAAGGTCCATAAAGACATGGATGACAGTCAGGTGTGGATGAACTTGACTGAGTCCTGACCTCAACCCGATAGAACACCTTTGGGCCAGGCCTTCTCGTCCAACATCAGTGCCTGACCTCACAAATGTGCTTCTGGAAGAACGGTCAAAAATTCCCATAAACACACTCCTAAACCTTGTGTACAGCCTTCCCAGAAGAGTTGAAGCTGTTATAGCTGCAAAGGGTGGACCGACGTCATATTGAACCCTATGGATTAGGAATGGGATGTCACTTAAGTTCATATGCGAGTCAAGGCAGGTGAGCGAATACTTTTGGCAATATAGTGTATCTTTGAATTAATATATAGACTAAAACCATCACTGGTTATTAAGCCTAATCAGATCCTTGTACTCCTCTGCACCGGATCTTAAAAGACTCTGACTCAACACACCAAAGAGAACATTGCGTCTTTGCAATATAATTATAAGCTCAGCACTTTAACTAAATTTTTTGGAAATTACCCTCCTGGTGCTGAGATCTTCAGCAGGTTGGTATTTCAACTCTGATCCTAAATTGTCTGTCGCCCTCGTGGGTGACGCCTGTGATAGCCTCTACCTCAAAACCTCAGATTTCTTCTCTCATCCAATCACATATCATCTCTTTTTGAATTTCCCTCCTTTTTCCCAGCTTGGCTCGGTCATTCTTGGCTGTGCTCTGGTTATATGAATAGAGCTCGAACAGAGGTTATAATAAAATCCCTTTTATGAGCCGAAGAAAGCTGAGGTGCAGAGTATTTAACCTTGGCTGGCGGAGCTGAGGAATTGAATTATCGAGGAACACAGTCTGAGGGTACGAGAGGTCAGCGGCACATGGCTAAAATTTCCAGAACAGGGCTGTGTGAAAAGCCTTGAAGAGGAAAGATATGTCAGAGATTTGAAGCAATATCATCGTCTATGGCTGTAGGTCCAGGAGAGGAAAACTGGTCATTTTTGTGGGGGAAAATTGGGAGGGATGGTGTCACTGTTAGTCATTCAGAGTGATACTAACCAATCGTATGTGTCTGTGAGCTCATGTATGCGGAAGAGGGCAATTAGCACTTGATGCCACGTGTTTAGCTGCTAATCCAGAGCAGCAGCAGCTCAAAAACATTCATGTTTTCATGTGTCTTGGAATAAGCGTGGTTAAAAAAAATAAAAATAAAATTGTCAATAGAATTACAGCGTCCTCCAAAACCACTGAAGCATGCTAACTAGTCTGTGTTAGCTAGCTTAGTTATCATGAAGCGAATTAGCTTTACAAAATAGAATGTGTAAAATAAATATTTATGGTGTGGTAGAGATTTGAATCCTTTCCAAATGCATGTTGTTTTCACAGACTGCACGATCCTGCTTCTGGAAAGATCTCTCTGTCTCTGTCTTCTGTAAAAGTAAGCGCAGAAAGAAGCACAGGTAATGTACATACTGTATATCCAATCTGAACTGACATGTTGGTAAAGATTAGATTACAGAACTTCCTGTGGGAAAAGATCTTTTTTTAGTATGGAGACATCTCCAGGAAGCGCTGACTCTTTTCTATCGTCTTTGAAAGTGTATGGAAGCCAAATATTGTCTGAGTTTAATGCAGAACATTAATATTTAGATGACATTTTAAAAGGAGAAGCTACACATAAGGCATTGGCTACATACACAAATAAATATGGATAACTAAATAATAAGGATCAAATGCAATCTACATGGCAACAAGCCTTACAATACCAGGAGGTTATAATAGGTCAAAGGTCAAATTGTATTAACCCTTTATACCAGAACATTTATGGTCCAATTCGCCAAAATGGACTTATGGGACATTTCCAATCAGTGTAAATAAATGAATGATGTTCAGGCTGTGAGTCTGGTATATAATGAGTCTGTTGGCTTTCAGTGTGTTTTAGTTTTCCCTCTTTTGGAGAACCATACACAGAATTTTACTTGTTGAAGATCAAATTTGAGCTGCTTTTTAGATGAATAAGCACTCGGAGCATCTCAGAGAGCAGAGATGGGTTTGATATCAACATTTACTTTGAAGATACAAACATTTGTGTGGAAAAAAACTAACAGTTTTTGTTTTTTTTGGAACGTTTTTGTGAATATTTCACCCCTAGTATGATAAAACAGAAAGCTTATGAGCTTCATATTAACCACCACTGTGAAGTGGGACATGCCAAAGACATTCAATGCTGAACATGAGCAGGAGCAAATTTTATTTTTTGGCTTCTGGTTAAAAGAGATAAAGCTAAATGTTGAACCTGGTATGAATAGACCTTATGGTGTAATGATCACCTGTAAAGAAAACCACATTTCTGCGTTGTATCCAGAGATCACTTAACCCCCTACGAATCGATCGTAATTACTACAGACGTCCTCCGTCAACGTTACTTAACAGACATGCATCCGGAAATCCGATTCCCATCTGAACATCACTACACGCACAGCGGAATGCAGAATCAGCTTTCTATTATACCTGAGAAAACCTTCATAGCACGTTTGATTTACTTTGGAGTAACCGAAGCTGAAAGTTTGTATTGCGAAACGAATTTTCCCATCAGAAATAATGTAAATGCAGATAATCCGTTCCAGCCGCCCAAAAATATGACCAATATGTCCATAATGCAGAATCTCAGTGGAAGCAGTAGGACATGTGGATATCTTTCACTTCCTGTTTAATGAATACTGAGACTCTGGACATGCTACTCTTTTGGTATACCGCTTTGGTGTTGTTTATGGTCTTAGCAGAATAGCTAACTTCCTTGCTAAAGATTGGACGAATCTCCAAGAGATTAGACGGGTCTAATATGCAGATGGTCCCACATATTTCAGTCTAATCTCAAGGTACAATCCCATAACTGTTTTCTAATTTGGGCCAGTTTAATTATGTATAAGTACAGGAATTATGAATTATTAGCGCCTTTCCACTGGAGACATCTAGCCAAAATAGCCCAAGCAATATAAAACTTCTAGCCTTCCTGGATCATCCTGGTCTTATCAGTTTCCTTGCACCATAAAGAATCTGCTTTAGCTAGCAGTCTTACAAAGGGACATCAATCTAGTGCATTAATTAGAATATTAGGCCATACCCAGAAACTCATCTGAGGTTTAGTGTTTCATCAGATTTCACGTTATTATCTTATTATATGCTACATTCCGGCTTTGCCAGATGTAGAAAGTTATCCAAATCCTCTATATTTTTGACATGAACAGTCAGATGTTATTGATTAGTATTGCAGCCTGTTTTTTTTTTTTTCATATCTTCTGAAGCGTGTCCAGTCAGGTGAAGTCATTTTTTTCTTTCGAGAGCACATCTGATGAAACAGCAGATGTTTACACCAGATGGGAGCTTAAATGAATTCAGGCTGAAAAATAGCTCAAAAAATAAAATAAATAAAAGAAAGCACAAGAGACTTCACACAAGCACACTGAGGCAGTACACAAGCTGGAAAATGTAAAAAAAAAAAAAGAAAAGCTACATTTAATAAAAAACACTGTACTATGCATGTGTATGTGTTAAAACATAACAGAATTCATGTAGACTCCTAGACTACTGGTTCTTAGGGATTATTATCTCATTTTATCCCTAAGACACGTGATGCTGGAAAACCTATAACACACTTGGAGGAAAAAGGAGGAGGATATCTGCTGTCTTCCACATACATGAACTCAAAGATACACTATGTTGCCAAAAGTTTTGGGACATCTTCCTTTCACTAGAACTAAGGGGCCGAGTCCAACCCCTGAAAAACAACACCTGCATTCAATGATTTGGAGGGGTATCCCAAAACTTTTAGCAATATAGTGTACCTACAAATGACTAGACGCTTTGATTGACAGAAGACATGTAATGCAGAATTCTTTAGAATTCATCCGAGACGCATAGAAAGTCATTATGCTACCACATAGGGGAATGTGATAGCTCAGTGGTTAAGGTGTTGGACTTCTGATCTGAAGGCTGTCAGTTTGAATTCCAGGTCCAACAAGCTGCCCCTGCTGGATCCTTGAGCAAGGCCCTTAACCCTCAATTGCTCAGTTGTATAAAATGAGATAAATTGTAAGTTACTCTGGATAAGAGTGTCTACCTAATGCTGGAAATTCACATCATTACATGACAATATTCAAAATCCTGATCACAGAAGTCTAAGGGTTTGGTCCTGACAGCTTCCAGTTAAATGTTTTAATATAAAATCACAGGTTGTTTTTCGCAAGTCGTTACCTCTACGAGCGAGTGCCAGTGGGCGATGGGTTTACGCGGGTAGGTCAGCATCTCGTTCCAGTGATCTCGGCCCAGGCTCTCGGCCATGTTCCCCACTCGACACACGCCGATGATCTCGTTATGGCCGACGCTGTGGAAGAGTGGAGATTTAGTTGCACAGAACTTTGCTTCGCTATAAAGCTAAAAATATGAATGCTGTGAATCATACCTTTACTTAAATCCGTTTATATTATCGTTATTATTGTTAATGGCTTATTTAATCCTCTTATATTATTAACCTGGACTTAAATAGTAGAGCAGCTTAAATACTTCATGCTGTTTCAAACATACTCACAACTTAAAAGCGAAATTCTGAATAGCGAAAGTCTAATTAATTCTGTTGGTAATCAGATACCAGCTGTTAAAAAAAAGTCACACATCAGCATCATCATCAAGGATGAAGAAAAGAGAGAGAAAGAGAGAGAGAGAGAGAGAGAGAAAGAGAGAGAGAGGGAGAGGGTGTCATACTAGTTTAATACATCATATAAATTCGTTAGCTTAATCACGCAGGTTTCTGTCATGGCACTTCAAGCAGGATCATAGGGTTAGTTAGTGGAATTTTTAAAAAAATGTTTCATGACTCAAACAAACCGTACCTAAAATGACAAACAAAGTTAAAAATCGTTGCTTATGTAAAACAAGCTGTCTACAGTTTTTTGAGAATCGATGCTCCCTAGTTTTTACGGTGCATTGTGGGATTTATTGATCAGCTTCCTGACTACTGAACTCGGGAGCTGATCGAGAGCTTCCGCACTTTCACTTCTGGCGTTTTCAATGTTATGGATCTACTTCCTGTTTAGACCCTCGTCTGTTTTTCTTAAGCAGGAGCATGGATTATTATTATTGTGTGTGTGTGTGTGTTTTGAGCTATGTGAAGGACAATGACACGATTTATTTATTTTAAAAAAAACAAAAAAAAAACAGGCGGTTGTTTACATCCTGCCTCTTCAACCCACCACACGACCTCACAACAAAAGACTTCCTGTTTGAAAGTAGAACCTTGGTTCAAACTATCCAAAGAACCCTTCAGGAACCCTGGACGAGTGAAAGCATACACTGTACGGTGTATGAATATTAGTAAATATAGTGTATATGAATAGGAGACCATGTGGTGTAGTATTTGGATGTATGACTCCAACAGCGTGACATCTTGAATGTTGCCATGGAGAATCTGGACCACACACTGAAATGTATCCTCACCATTAATAAAAAAAAAAAAAAAAACCCTGCTTCCTTTAGCCTTTATTGTATTTTCTTTTCAGCGACATGCCAGTAGGAAATATTTAGGCATTCCGGTCATCCTTTCAGGATTTCTCACATAAAGGTCACATGTAAATAAGAATTGTAAAGAATTCTCTAGGAACACAATTGGCCAGGTTTTCATCCGGGAAGGATGCCATCGCTCCTTATTTCTATCGTTACAGAGCCACGGATGGTTTTAAATGCTTCTCCCGCATGCAGAGTTTCCTCAGAAATGCTCTTTAGCGTCCCCAGACATCACAGAGTCCATCTCGTTTGATACGGAGTGTGCAGCTCGGAGCATGTCTTGATTGAGACAGTAATGTGTGTTTGCCAGGGAGCGTTGCGGGGAGGCTGAGTGGCCTTGAGGATGGGAGGATAAGGAAGTTCGCCAGATGATGTCTCATGAAATATTCACTCTTAACCATGCATTGTAGCTAACGCCCACGCCGTTTCCTTCCCCTTTATCGCGGTGTGTATCTCTTCCTTTCGTCCGTTTGAAATCTTAGACTGGAAAAATGTCAATGTTGGTAGATTAACGTACGTGGTTAGATTAAGATCGAACTTTCACTGAAGTACAGTATGTTCAAGAAAAAGGTTAATAACAGCAATTTGGTATAATATTTATTTACTCTTTAAATATAATTTATTTATTATTTTATTTATTACTATTATACACATTTACAAACTTCATTAATTGAAGTAACTTGGACTTGTATCCATATATATGTATATATTTGTAAAATGCTGCATAATTCCTTTTTGGAGTGAAGAATTAATTCGATCAATTAGAATAAATATATTATCATTTATTGTTATGCATTTTTTTTTATGTCTTATCAACTTCACTAGAACTTATTAGCGCTTAACAATGCGATTAATAAGCCTGTTTATTATGGAGCCTGATTTGTGGACGTTCTACAACAGTAAATGTAAATATAAATGGATAAAAATTATAACCAGTTGTTTTAAAATACATAAAAATTATAATCGATAAATTGCTGTGGTATGTAAGCAAATTGCGTTCGCATTTTTTCAAAATTAACGCAGAATTTCCGGTGACTCGTAGATGGAGCTATCATTTTTCTGCAAAAAAAAAAAAGCCGCTGGAAAATCAAGCACTTTTGGCTGCAAAAGTCGCAAAAAACACAAAAATCCTGCGAAGTCCTGGAGGGACGGTTCACTACATATTACATTTTTACAGCAACCAACACTAGCTCTTAGCCTGACCTTCTCCAGCCCATTAGGTCCTATTGATTCCCTTCTACTAAATATCATAAACACAGCTGGACCCTTTGGGATTAGTCAAGTGGTCAGTGGAAAAATCCGAGCAACATCATCTTTATGGATGATACGAATCTGGCGTTGCATGCAGAATAGAGTTCAGAGTGCATTTTTTTCCTACTCCGTAGGAGAAGAAGAGGAGTATATCTGCCACTGCTACTAAATCCTGGGTTTAGCCAAAAGATTTTTTAAATAATACGCCTCCACAGTTCTGGCTTTGACCCTGGGCAGAGCTTTATCGGCTTCTGACTATAAAAAAAAATTGCGTATCGGGTTTCTTACCGATCGTAGTCCATCACTGCTATTAACAGACTTATTTGGTCTATGTTCTCAGGAGGGACGTCGAAAACTATGGCTTCGTTGTAGATGGGGTTCAGGGTATTCCTCTTGGTAGACGTTTTCCGCTTTTTCAGTCTCCGTCCGTCGCACATGAGGGAGACTTTTACGTAAGGGTCTGAAATGTAGCAGAAATATCAAACTGACTTTTTGAATGATCAATAAGTGTTATGTAACATTTTATACAGAAACCCTTCACCTTGAAATTAAAACTTTTCTTGTTTTTTGCTAAAAAGTTCTGGAGAACTATGCAAAGTAGCCAACTTGGCAAACACATATCTAATTTGTCCAACAAGCCAATTAAGAAATGAGTGCAAAAGTTTGCACACCCTTAGAAGAAAATGAAGGTTAATTCACTTTATAGCAACACGACACTAACTGTAGTGTCTTGTTATGTTATGGTAGTTCGATTAGTTTCAAACCTCTCTTTCTGGATTTCATGAATATTATCTAATCAGATTTCTGCCCACTCGCCATTTTTACAACTGCCTTTGTCCTATGTTGTGTCCTCTGGGCAGCTTTTGGATTCTTCCTGCTGTTCTTTCTTGTACTTTCTTGCAAAGTGTCTTACAGTGCATCCTTCAGATTAGCTCTGCGCACTGAGACGGTCGAGTCGAAATGCCGTTTCACGCTGTTTTTCTGTACATTCTGTCTGGCTGCTGGATATGTTCACATTTCTTTTCAACAGTTTGGAGGAAATAAACCAAAGCCATTTCTAATGTAGTGACACGATGGTGAAGCGGATAGCATTACCACCTCACAGCTCCAGTGTCTTACTTGTTGTCTACTATTTCTCCTAATTCAAAAGAGGTAACTCTTTTTCCCAGAATGAGAAAAAATGGAAAAAGCTCCTGTTTGGTTGTGTACATTTACAGCATTGAGTGTCTTTGTCATGTTCCACTCCACAGTGGCAGTTAATGTGAAAGTAGACACTCAAGGATGTTAAGAATTTGTAGTGTTTCAGAAGTATTTCTGTTTCTCTTTAGCCTACTAGGGGTGATATATTCATAGAAAAGTTCCAGATAAACAAAATGGTTCATTTTTTTCCCACAGAAATTTTGTATCTTCAAAGTAAATGTTGATATCAAACCAATTTCTGCTCTCTGGGATGCTCCGAGTGCTTGTTCATCTTAAAAGCAGCTAGAATTTGATCTTTAACCAGTAAAATTCTGTGTAAGGTTCTCCAACAGAGGGAAAAACACACGTCTAAAACACACTGAAAGCCGACAGACTCATTTTAGATCAGACTCACAGCCTGAAAAATCATTCATTTGTTTAGACTGACTGAAAATGTCCCTTGAGTCGGTTTCCGTTCCACTGGCAGAACGGAACAGCAAGTTTATACAGAAATTAATAATACTATCATGATCTATGGTGTAGGCGTACATTTGTGTGTTGCCATGTTGATAAAAGTAAAACTAAACCAGTTTTCATTACAAAATAAATCTTGGGTGTCATTGAAAATCACGGGTTTATTATAAAGACCATTATGCTAGAGGTTCAGGCTGGATTTTCCTTTATAGATGTTATAATGAAGACTTGGAATACCTGAGGCTCCTGTGATGTCCATGGCTTTCAGGTTTCTGGCTTTGATGATCGTGATGGTCAGTCGGCCCGCGGTCGGAAGGTAGCAGAGCGAAAACATCAGGTCACCCAAGTCCACGTTATCCTGCAACATCATCACAACACACACACGAAAAAATGAACTACTTATAAATTCTAATTTGAGCAACTTATACAGAACTACAGTATTATGGTATCCATTGTAATGATCTCCAGAACATTAGTCCATCCACAATCCAATCCCAGTGATTTCCACTACATTATAATCCATCCACAATCCAATGCCAGTGATTTCCACTACATTATAATCCATCCACAATCCAATGCCAGTGATTTCCACTACATTATAATCCATCCACAATCCAATCCCAGTGATCTCCACTACATCACAATCTATTCACAATCCAATCCCAATGATATCCAGTACATTATAATCTATTCACAATCCAATCTCAGTGATCTCCACTACATTATAATCCATCCACAATCCAATCCCAGTGATCTGCACTACATCACAATCTATTCACAATCCAATCCCAATGATCTCCACTACATTATAATCTATTCACAATCCAATCCCAATGATCACCACTACATTACAATCTATTCACAATCCAATCCCAATACAATCTCTGCTACATTATAATCCTCCATAATCCAATCTCAATGATCTCTACTTCATTATAATCCATCCACAGTACAACCCCCAGAAATATCCACATTATAATCTATCCAAAAGCCAATCCATCCAATCTCGACAACGCTATAATCCGTCCATCATCTAAGACAATCCTCCATAATCCAATCGCAATGATCTCCACTACATTATAATTCATCATCTTTCAAACAACACACTGAGAAACAAATCCCTCTGAGCTCATTATCAGTGCCAGATGATCAACAACCTCCTCTCACACTTTTGCCTGAAGGTGTGAAATACCCAGTTGAGATCCCAGAAAACACCCAAGTGCTGGAACACCGAGGTGCTGGAGCTACAGATACCCTCAGGCATGCACTGGGTTCCTCTGAGGAATCCAGTGGAGTGACTGAGGAACTCTGGACTCAGTGGTGTTACAGTGACCATTTGGGTCAGTTTTGTGGGAAGACTATCAGAAGCCTTTCCCAAAGCAGGGAATCCTGCACCTTTCCCAGCTCCAGTTTTCCATTTCACATCCACAGGAAGAGCAGGGCTCTCTAATTAATTAGCGCCTTTCTTAAAATAGCACCATTTTCACAAGAACACCACACCATGGCTTCACAGACACTTAGAAATGATTTGATTAAGGGAAAAAATAAATAAATAATACTCAATTATATATGTAGTGAATTCTAAAGTTATGTACTTGCTTGATAAACATTGTATTCATAAACATTGTATTCTTATTTAATATACACTTCCAGGGCATATAGTGTGTAAAAAATGTACACACTCCTGTTAAATGTTTTTGAGATCAGAAATCAGGTCAGATTTTTTCCCACCTTTAATGAGATATAGAAACCACCACCACAAAAAAATGCAAAAATATACAAAACTAAAAACTAGCATCTGGTGATGTCTATGGTTTCCAGACTTCAGGAAGTCGTTGATTACAAAAGAAATGCATCCAAGTATTAAAAATGACAAATTAATTTATGTTTACAGTTGGATGGGGGTGGGTGGGGTGGTGGGAGGCAAATATATATAAACATAGTACTTTAAAGTGCTGTAATTTCTACAATTTTCACCCGATTTGGATCTAATTTCAACTCCAAATAACAGACCTGACTGTACATCAGATGCCCTGATTACATATGAAATGTTTCTAATCTCCTGTGTGACACACTGTTTAAATTTTGATATCAGGGCACTGCTAGCTAGTTCAGTAACACTTCAGATTCAGAGTTTAATATTATTAATCACATATACAACCATAGCTCTCCTGGTGGTCCAGCGGCAGAATCCCCTGTTCTCATTGCCACAGCCCTGGTTTGATTCCCGGGCAGGAAGCTAACCTAGCCACTGAACAGTTAACGCTCAGTGCTGACCCCAAGGGAGGACAAAATGGTACGGTTGATTCAGGAATGGCATCTGGTGTAAAACCTGTGCCAAATCAAATATGCGGGCACGAGGATCCTCTGTGGCGACCTCGAACAGGGAGCAGCAAAGGAACAACAACATAGACAACAATACACAGTATGGCATGTAGTGAATTCAATAAGAATAAAAATATACTTAGTATAGAACTACAGTTAAATTATTATACAAATAGAATTTGCAATACAGATGGGAAAGAGAATAAAGTGTGAGGTAAAATATATATGTACATATAAACACATTTTGGTGGTAGATCTGTATGGTTTTATACCAGTTTTTAACATGTGGGTCACAAATTAGGAGAAAGAGGGTCTTTTATTTTAAAATATTCACTTAATGGCTCCACTTATATCACTAATTATCTGCTAACTGGAAGAACTGACCTGGGTTTAGCAATGTGTGGCTTATTGTAATCATGGCTGGACTGCTGATTATGCATGGAGTGATTTCATGTCAGGAACAAGTGCAAGTATAGAGCCAGACTCCTGGTTGAAAACAGTTTGCATCTTTTTCTCAGCCCAACTCAGCCAATTGGACAACCTTACATCCTCTATCCAAACCCATCCACCAACCCAACCATCCCACTGAGTGAGTAGTCATATTATGTTTCTGTGAGTAGTCATATTATGTTTAATCTAGATACACCTATTGGGTCATAAAACAACAACACAGTTAGCAAAAAAGGTTAAAAAACCCCTGTACTGTTATGAATGAAGTGCAGATATGCTCATGTGTGTGATTTAAGTGTAATATATGCTGTGCAAATAAACCTGGTCGAGGTAGTGTTTGTTTTGCAGACAAGTCCTGGAAGGTTCTATGTATTGTCCTGGTTGAGAGTCTGAAGGCCTACAGGAAGAACGTTCTCCTCAAGCTCTCTTAGAAAGCCTTCTGGCTCTTCCTTTTAGTCATGCTGTTATAGCTAGTCTTGCCAGAGTTCCTGTGCACAAAAGTGTACATGATCACAACCATGCATAATTCTCTCTCTCTCTCTCTCTCCAACTACACATACTACTCCTGAGATACCAGCGATCCTGACCGCTTCAGTTCTCTGGATCTTCCTGATGCCCTACTTCTGTTTGGAGTCTCATCACTTGGAAGGTCCCACATGTCAGCCTGGAGATACATGGGATTGCTGTAGATAGTACCACTTTGGAGACCATGGAGGTGCCACAGTTGGTTTTGCTCTTGAGTCTCCGTCATTGCCCGTTTTGATGGCTTTGGCAGAAAGTAATTTATGTTAACTAACAAAATCATCAATAAGTCTACATATTACTGCATTTGACTATATAGAGTACAGTTATAGAAAATAAATTATTATAATCTGCTGTGGGTAGTTTCTTCATTATATCATTTCAGGGAGTTTTTCCGCTCTGTTGCCACCGCAACAGAGAGAAGAGTCCATTGTTCAGATGCCTGAGGTCCTTCAAGATCTTCCTGGCCTCGGTCCAGCACCAACTGATGTAGATGCCTTGATCTTGCTCTAGTCTTAGTCTCAAAAAGAAGCTACCATACTCTTTCATGAAAAACTGTTAATTCACATGATTTAATGCCATGCTCCTCTTGCTCTGCTCTTCCTTCTGCTGTTTCTTCACCTCAGTTTGCTAAGAACACAAAGTCCTTGTCTATAATACAGTTTGTACTTGTAAAGCAAGAGAAAAATAATTGCACATTGAAACAAAGACACAAAGAGGTGTCTGCTTTGCATCTAGCATCTTGTTTCAGGCTCTTTAGTCTTGACTTCAAGACAGATCTCGGGCTTGACTCAAAATCTAGCAGCAGGGTTATCTTTAGATTGTCCATCTGCATACTTTGGCTGCTTTGGTTCCTATCAACACATCAGTGGAATTACAAGACAGGATGGAAGAAATGTAGATATTAAAGCATGCATAAGTCATAAATCAGTGTTCATGTAGCTTAAATGGCTTTCTAATGCACACGGCAACCAGCACTTGCCAAGCCCACAGATCCCAGTACTTCCATGGGCTCCTAATTATTCACTGAGATACCTATGTTAATGGAAAGATTAGACCAGATGATAATGTTGCTAAAAGCATATTGGAATCCGGACTAGGACTAATACCATAAATCTGATTAGTCTGTACCATCTTAATACAGTCATATATGAAAGCATTTGTCTTGTTAGCTCTTTAAGTAGATATGGAATACAAATATCAGTTCCAAAGGCCAGCTTCTACTGAGATTCCGGACTCCTGCTTCACACATGCATCTCCTGTGTGTACCCAGAGAGATCCAAGCATGTATTAAGGTAAATGATCCTCGTTATGGGGGTTCAGGAAGGTTCTGGGAGGTTCAGGGCCCTCAGGTCTTTCTCTCAGCTGGATATTTTATTTATTATCAGTAGTGAAAGGTCATGGAGGGCTAGCTGCAGAGACAGGCTCATTATCAGGATGAGTCCCCCTGACTGTGCCTGTCAGACTGGGGACAACGCTTATTACCACCCAACAGGGGGGAACTGATGCTGCAGCTACACTCAGGTTCAATACATGTACCTTATATTATCGTAAGCAAATAGTAAATATAGAATATCGTTATCTGATTTGCAAGAACCCAGTTGTTACATGAGCTGAGAGTTGTACGACTCACAAATTGGTTTCTACCAATTTCCTAACGATTGACCGCTGACTCACAAGTCGAACATCGCTGTAGAAAGAACAAACCAAGACACTTCCACAGCTCTGAGTCTCTCAGGTTAGTAGTTAAAATAAAAAAAAACTACCCTTAAAAAAATATATTATGTTTGAGTGGGAAAAATGGCATGGAATCTCTGATGAATCAAATGAGTCGATTCAACTAAAAAGACCAAGAATTCACATCATTAATACCAACACCAGTTATTAACTACAGTTTTATTTGCATTGTAATTAAAGTCCAGGGGAAGAATGCTTATAAAAAGTACTACCTCTAGTCTGCAGTGTGTTTTCCATCGTTAGCAAAAGGGCAAGAGGGTTGCTTCGTTTGCTAGTTACAAGTTAAAAATAGAGAACGAAGCATTCATTTTCAGTTCAGCTGCCTGCTCTATTATGATGACTAATGGATACCCAGGGGAGGATTTAACTTTAGGCCAAACTGTGATTTTTGGCTTTTCTGGAATAAAAAGCTATCGATTTAACATGTCAAATGGAAATATGTGTTAAACAGCACATATCCAGTCCCCTCCGAAAGTATTGGAGCAGCTTTTCATGTGTGTTTCCTTTTGAATGAAGAGATCAAAAGATGAACACGAGATGACAGATCGGAATTACAGCTTTATTTTCCTGATGTTTACAAGTGGAAATTTCAATCGGTTGTCTCATTTTCATCATTTGATCTCAAAGCCATATGTCTTGTATTGTGCTAAAAAAAACAAACAAAACAAACAAACAAAAAAAAAACAACCTGGCGGTACCATTCCAATACTTTTGGAGGGGACTGTACATTATCGCTTCTACAGAAACAGTTAATTCACAGTGTCTTGTATAGTGGATGTTTCACATAGCCTAGATATTTATTTAGCATTTATGAAAGGAGTGTCCTGTTTTAGAGATTTATCATTTGGTAACTTTTCCGAAACTGAACTTTTTCCTCTTATTAACTTAAATGTAACGATAAATATAATAATAATTATTTTGTGCTCTTTGTTGTCCTGTAAGACAAATAAAATACCTTAGGACATGTTAAAGTAAAATAATCGACTTTAGCATGTTTAATGACGTGCAGCATCACACCACATGGTTGTTGATGCTTTTTCACGCCCCCAAAGTGTTCACTCTGAAAGCCAAGTGAGGTTTCGCCAGTATTTATCTGTGTTCAAATGTTTCAGCACTCAGACTCTTTGTGTGAGCTCGGCATTAAGGGCTGGGCCTTGCGAATCCACTGCTTCTCTCAGGCTCGCTAATTCAATCACGCCCTTCCGTCTGTAGACTATAGGATAACAGTCGCCTCCACTCTCATAAGCACTTAAATCAAGTCAGCGGTGAAATTATGGTCACTTGCACGCCGTCAATGAAATTACAGCAAGGTTGAGCAGAGCTTTAATACTGGCTGTGAGAGAGTGCAGGCAGTCAATCTTAGGTGATTATCTGGACTCACATGTCTCACTGGAGCTCCTCTAAGAGCCCTTTAAAGGTGTACGTCATCCCCAAATACTGACACAGACTGCTTATGATAAGTAGAAATGAATAGAGGTATGTACTGTAAGAGTAATATAAATGTAACCATGCTAACTTTGCCATCACTGACTGTTAGCCAACTCTGGACTACACAACAGTGAAAGGGGTGTTGCTCATGAGAGCTAATGAACCTGTGATTATATGATTTATTAAAACAATCCATAGCCTTTAACAGGCATCTCTTCTATTCCTATGAGTCATAATAGCAACTGACCAATCAATGAGGAAATACTGATTAATTAAATGATTAATTAAAAATAATTTAAAATCTTTTTTTTCTGACGCTTTTGTCATTTTTTTTAAATATACATAGTATTGTAGTAATGCACACAAAGCATTGGATTATATTCTAGAAAGAAAAAATGCTTTTTCATACAAAAACCAGAACTGAACTCCACAAAAAGTTCACTGAATAATAAATGACATTAGCAGAACTTTGTAAATCATTACTATACCCTTGTAAAATGATCATATCTTAAGCTCACTGAATTTTATTTGGTTACACAACACAACAAATATTTCACAGTTCATATTCTCAAACCATACAAATGCCCGCCCTTTTGTTCACCTTAAGAAATTTGCATCAGCATGCAAAGCATTTTCTGCAAACGAACGAACCGAACCAAACCAAGCACCAGTTCAGCTGCGCGTATGTCCGGGAGCCGTTCAAAACTTGTTTGTGTCAGTGGAAAGCCAAGTGAAGACAGTTGACGTATTTTACGATTATTATCAGTCAGTGAAAGCTGTTTGGGAAAAAAAAGGCCCAATACCAACGATACCAACGTTGCCTTCGGCATGCGTTCAAAAGCTAGGTGATTTTTGGGGTGTTTTTTTGTTGACAGATTGGTGGTGTGGGTTTTATTTTTAGCCCAAGCTTGGTGGCACGACTTCCTGTGAGGAGCCTTGACATGGAATGCTTGGCTTGGGTCAGTTCTTTGTAAGCAGCATTAGATTTTACATACACTTCGTATTGGTCATACTGCTAATATTTTTGGGCGGCTGGTATGGATTATCTGCATTTACATTATTTCTGATGGGAAAATTCCTTTCACAAAACAAATTTTCGCCTTAAGAACTCGCCTGAACCAATTAATTCACATGCCGAGGTTCCACTGTGTTCTACTAAAATAGTCTTATTACCTTATTAGCTAGTTGATTAGCATTTAGCTAGTTCTATGGACATCATTGCTAGCTAACATTTCAGCACTTAGAAATAAATCTGATGTATATATATATCCGAGCTATTTAGCATTTTCCAATTTCTCTGTGGAAAAAAACCCCACAAATTTACCATCAGCAGCTAACATCAGTGTGACCTGAGGCAGGTTTTTTCTTTTCTAAATGTACTGTATGGATCTACTTTTTCAAACATCTTAATTTAACAGTTCATACTCGTCTAACTTCAGATTGAGTAAACAATATTGAAATAACAATCAAGTGATAATGTTGTATGGTGTAATAGTGACACCAAATTGGGAAAAAAAACAAGCAGGCTAGGCTAAACAAAAAAAAAACAAACAACCAGTGAAAGCGAGGTAAAAACCGGCTCAGAATTGCAGGAGGTAAAGCAGATAATAGTTGGCAAGACTTCACAAGTTGTTTTCTAGTTCAAAAGTATCTCAGAATGAGGAAGTGATGGGAATCAGGTGAGCTTGTTTACTCTGTAAATAGGTTAACGCTTAAGTGATGTGGTGGTGTGGAGTGTGATTGGGCCTGAACACTTCATCTAGTTCTTGCATAAGTATGTGAAGTATTAGCAGTCCTGTAGAAATGCCATCACATGTCTTAGGGCCAGGGAAATATCCTTATTGCTGAGGTGAACGTTCCTGGGCAGCTCATTCAGCAGCAGTAAATCATCCCGACTGACCTTTTACTCGTCATTCAATATCTGTCTCTGTGTCTCCGTCGCTCTAGCTGGGAGAAATGGATTGACCTTTACGTACGTTAACTAGCTTGTGTTTTATTTATAGGCAGCCCGGGGATTACAGGATGAATTCAGCTTATCAAACGTAATGATTTACATACAGCACAGCACTCGTTTGGATTTTGTGTTTGGGTTTGAAATGACGTATAGGATATTATGATTGTTATCTCTTTAATTTAACTCACCATGCTAATTCCAAGTCATGTTCCTAACAAGCCTAACCCTTGTGGTCCACTTCATGAAGATTTCGGACCTCGAAGAGAATTTGCCAACCCCGTGAGGACTTTGAGGATTAATAATCTGTTACTCAATACATAACATAACATTCTACATATGCTGTACCTCCATCACTGAACATTTAAAGGATTTTAAGGAGTTGCTCAGGGTTACTCCCGGGAACTCTAAACGACTGTATACGACTGTAGAAAGCACATGATTTTAATCACCCTCTACAGTGTCACCCAAATGAGGATGAGGTTTTCTTTTGAGTCTGGTTCCTCAAAAGGTTTATTCCTTATGTTGCCTCTGGGTTTTTTTCCTTGCCACAGGCACCTCAGGCTTCTCATAGGGATAAATATAAATATTAATTTGAATATTAGTCTAATATTAAATATGTATATTTTTGTAAAGCTGCTTTGAGACAATATCTATTGCAAAAAGTGCTATACTAATAAATAAAATTGAGTTGAGTTGACCCTTTCGTACGGTTCAGGTAAAACTGACCTGGGACATTACTGGGGTTTTAAAACACAGTCTTTATCTCAATCCCAAAAAATATAGCTAACACTTTAACAATAAAGTCCCCTCAGTCTCATTCGTTGTGTAAACAAAACAAACAAACTATAATAAAGGTGACATGGAACAAATGGAATAATATTAAATGTTTATTGTTAGCTAACGTGATGACTGAAAGCAAACCTGAGAATGAAAGACTAGGACGTAAAAAAAGCAGGTAAAGCGAACTAGTGAGTAATGATAATCTAGTGTATAAAAGCTAATCTAGTGAGTAAATGCTAAACTAATGAGTAAATGCTAATCTAGTAAGTAAATTCTAGTCTAGTGCATAAATACTAATCTAGTGAGTAAATGCTAATCTAATAAATGCTAACCTAGTGAGTAAACGCTAACAGTCAGCACAAACTAGCAAGCGAAAGATAACCTTGTGAATCAAAGGAAACTAGAAACTGAAAGCTAACCAACAAGTAAAATGCTAATCTAGGCAGTGAAAGCAAGTTGGCAAGAGAAAGCTAAACTAGTGACTGAAAGTAAACAAGCTTTACAGAGGAAAAGGTAACCAGAGGCAGTAAAAAAAAAAACTAGCAAGCAGACGTTAACCTATTAAGAAAAAGCAGACATGGTGAGTAAAGCTGAGAGCAAACTAGCCAAGCAAAAACTAACCCAGTGAGTAAAAACATAACCTAGTGAGCGAAATCGAATCTACTAAGTAAAACGCAATCTAGAAAGCAACAAATAACCGAGTGAGTGAAAGCAATGTGAAGAAAAAAAAATAGTGAATAAATCTGAACAGAATAAAGTTCTGAAGGTTGGAAGAACATTTCAGAGAGATTTAAATCAATCAGGGTTATTTGAATATTAGGCTCCACCCACTTTGAGATTCTGAGCAGTGAATTCAGCTCAGATTTAAGCAGTGTTTCATCACATTTCTTTTCTTTTGTTGAACGTTCGACCTCGGTATCGTACATACATTTGAATATTTATCGTATTTTCACGAACCTGAGCCTCGTTTCTTCTAAATGTGAAGATTTGAAGGATAAAGGCAGCAATTGAGGTGGTGTGAGAGAACCAAATGTGTGTGTGAACGGCAAACATCTTCCTCCATAGACTCTGTGGTGCCTTCACCTCTCAAAAGAACAAGGAAATACGTTCCTCTGTAGTATAACCACAGCGGTTCTTCCACCCACTTCTGCCCTGTGACTATAACAAAGCTCTAACTGAGGAAACCACATGCAAATTTCAAATATCCTCTAGTTCTAACGTTTTTGTAGACCAAGCACTGGCTTCACATGCAGACGTTAAATCGACACGTAAAGATATTAACGTCTAATAGTAGATTTCCTTCATGCCACAAAATGTAGATAAGAGTGTAGAATGTCATATAGATAATCAGGTCACTTGAAAATGATTTATGTATTTATGTACATACTCTTGTTGGTTTAATGCTGCATGTCCCAAAAGATATGACCTATATAAGAACGCTGGAAAGGCCTCGGATGCTCGCTGACACTTTGATGCAAACATCTGGGATACAAACTAGGATTCTACTGGTGGTTTAGAAAGTTGTGACGCTATAAAATAAAATCAAACCGATTATAAACACTTATGCTAGTCCTGGGATAACAGCGAACCTAACCCTTTGTGCTCTGCAGATCCTGATGCTATACTTCTGCTTGGAGTTCTCATCACCTGGAAACCATTTTACATTTCACAGACATCCTTATCCAGAGACTTGCAGTTCACATCATTTTTTATCCAACTGAGCAACTAAGGATTAAGGGCCCAGCTCTACCAAAAGCTGCCACTGCTGGGCTCCTGAGCAAGGCTCTTAACCCGTAATTGTTCAGTTGAATAAAATGAGATAAATTAAAGTCGCTCTGGATAAGGGCATCTACCAAATGCCAGAAATGTAGAACCCATGAGAATGGCTTTGTTTTGGTCTGCACTCAAGTCTCCATCAGTGAACAGATGATAACATCAACAAGATAGACTTCACATTAAACTACGCTTTTATTTGCACTTTTCTGATACAGTTATAGAAGAGAAATTATACTATCTACATTTAAAATCACACGATCTGATTACAAGGATGAGGATGAGTTTCCTTTTGAGCCTCGAGGATTCTTCATCACATCGTCTCAGGGAGTTTTTCCTCACGTCTGGCTCACTCATTAGGTAGATGTAATCATTTTAAATGTATATCGTGAATTGCTAGAGTTCTGTAAAGCCACTTTGTGACAATGTGTATGGTTAGATTCGCTATACAAATAAAACTGAATCAAATTGACCTGAATTACAGGAGAGGCATGTTACAGTGTCACGGTTAGTCAAGGAGTACGATCAGATAGTTACTTCACTGCTGACTTTTTCAAAAAACAGTTTTCACACCCCAATCAAGATTCTTACCCCAGTGGATCTCAGCCCTTTCGCTACCCTCACCTTTGGACATTTAATAAATATCCACCTCAGTTTCTAACCCACGTTCGATCCGGCTGTGGTAGAAACTGGAGTTTCTTCAAGGTTGTATGTTAAACCACTCGGCACTCAGGTGCAAAAATCCACCACTGTTTTAATCTTGTTGCATTCCTACCTCAGCTTCTGTTTCTAAAATGTTCCTGACTTCATGCACACAGAAGAAAACAGTTCCTGCTCACAAAGTGCTGGAGATTTTACAGAAGAGTTATTATCCTGTCTGTAAGAATGCGTGTCGATTTTGTAAAACCTCTTCCTGTCGATTTTTTTTTAGACGGTTATTATATTTCCCACATCCCTACTATACTCTTGTGTTTGTGTTTCACACACGCCAGCAGATGCTTAGGGGTGAGCCATCAATGCTGGATGACTACAAATAACATTACGGACATATGTTCAGGAAACTAGCCAACTGTTTTGCCAGCCTGCTTTATCAGATGTGGGAGGTTTGAGTAAGTACAGTAGATCTCATCCTTCCCTGATCACTCTAAAGCTCACTCTATTAGATCACTTTATAAATATATTGATGGCACTATTAATGATGTCACTTGTTAAGAGAGCATCATCTGCATCTGCTTACGAGCTTCTGGAACCAGGAAGTGACCTAACAGGAAGTGACAGCAACTTTAAATGCAGTATAACATACACTATATAGTGTATACTGTATATTTAGAATATCTCACCTGAACTGTTGTTATGGTGAGAAAATATTGATTAGATTAGATTAGATTCAACTTTATTGTCATTGCACATAGTTACAAGGCAACGAAATGCAGTAAATTAAGTAAAGTTATTGGCACCCATATGAACCACAGGTTACTTAATCTTGGCTCCAGGTCAGCAGCATTTATTGGGGGGCTGAGAACCAACTCTGGTGCCGCGGTCTGAGATTTAGCACCTTGTTCCTAGAGAACTCTTGCTGAACCCTGATGCGAGACTCTTAAACTGTAAAGCTCTGAGAAAATGAAGGCTCATTAAAAAAAGAGGTTAACTCTAACACTTTTGAGGTCTTTGTTTGTTCTTTAGAAAAAGTTACACATAGAAAATCTTTAGAAAGAAGCTGAAAGAACATCAGACGTTGAAAGAAACTTTTTTTTTTTTCAAATCCAAACCGAGTTACGGATGTTTGGAGTGGATTTTGCCTCAGATTCTTTCAAATACAATTTAACCCCTTAAGTCATTTTCCATGTACTTTTAAGTTCATTTACTCAAACTTGTACATGAACACTCACCCCTATGAAATATCTGGAACTTTCCACAAGCCATCCCAATTTCCTCAAGATCATGAAAACTTTTTCATTTCTATTCAAAAACATCTGATCTCAAACCCTTTTCATTTCAACACAGCTATTTTAGAGCAAAGTGTGTGTGTGTGTGTGGGGGGGGGGTTCCTCCCATCATGCACTGCTATACAGGTAGGATCATTGGGCCTTTAGGTCGTTTGCTCGATCTCCATCCAGATTTCATTTGCAATCGGATCGATCCAAACCAAGGGAGAAAATGCACCAGGATCCAAAACAAACGCTAGCAACTAGCCAGGTGTAAAAACAGCCTAGGATGGAAAATGAGTTTCGATGATTCTAGCCTTCACACAAGAGCTAAATATCACTCCAAGCACCAACTCAAGCATGGCATGTTCCCATAAAGCCAAACCCTGTGCGGATACCAGCTCCAAAATAGCTGCTGTATGCAAGCATCCATAAACATCCACATACTTTTACTTTCTGATCAGTGGAGACTTGATATCTAGCTGTGTGTCTACACTTCGACCTGAACATTGTTGTGTTTCTTATTCAGATTCTGCAAAACCCATTACACGTACTTACAATCATCTGTGGTACAAATGGTTAAGATGCCTAACAAGCTGAAAACGGGAGCCGGTGACACTAATTGGCCGAGCTGTCACGCTCTCCGAACCTACTGAGCTCTCATTAAATGAAGACTTGTGGGTAAACCGCTCCTAAATGTTTATAATGTTTCGCTTCGGTATGCAACCTTTAAAAAAATAATAATAATAAGAGCGTGACACCTCTAAGCACCCAGAGTCTTATTACGACCCCGTTATACTTCAGATGCTCTCGGTTCAGGGTGAGACAACGCTAAGAGCTATCCATATGGCATATCCTAATGGTAATCATCATCACGCTGATGCTAATGAAGAAATAATAAAGAGATTATCCTTTTTAAAAATGCCGGCCTTCAAGCAACAGCAAAAAAAATGAAAATAAAACTATCTGTATATACACTCCAATTTCCTGTGCTGTAAACCCTCAGAGCTCATCCAGAGCTTTTCTTCCTTTTAACGTAAGCTTGCCTGCAGATTAGTGACCTCATTTCCTGTAATTGAGATCAAACCCTGTCCTGACACATATTCAACTGCTACACAGAGCTTTTTCCAGGACCGCCAATGACGTGATGAATGAAGATGTGCTTCAGCCGTACGTTACACGCTTTCTCTGCGGTAATTAACCTCTTCACGATGCCACACAGAGACTGTTCCTTCATAACCACGAGTCTTCTACCAGTCTTCTGCACAACTTCTACACAAAGCCCTTTGGCAGTTATCGATCTGGGTGTAATAACTCGGCACAGGCGTCCGTCGGCTTTGCTGCTTTCTCCGAAAGGTTATTTTAAAAATCAGATGACAATAAAATTGAGAGGATTTGAAGCATCCTTTCTTATCTTTGATCCGATTATGCATCGATTCTTTTGGGTGCTGCTGTCAATGTATGCAATTTTGTTTGTGGTTTGTATGATTATATCTGGCATTTCTATCGATGTGCAAATTCGTCCTATCGATTTCCCATGCTAAGACTCGGCCCAGGCGATAACTGTGCTCCGTGCGCCGTTACAAACAGAGCAGCTTTCTTTAAACCAACATGTGAAGTACATCAGAGCTGAACGGCCTTAATGAAAATTTCAAAGGGCTCGAACAAAGAAGAGCTCTCTCTCTCTCTCTCTCTCTCTCTCTCTGAATCTCTCTCTCTCTCTGTCTTTCTCTCTCTCTCTCTGAATCTCTCTGTCTATCTCTCTCTGTCTCTCAGTTTCACTCTCTCCCCCTCTCTCTCTGTCTTCCTCTCTCTTTGTGTCTCTCTCTCTCTGTCTCCTTCTCTCTTTGTGTCTCTCTGTCTCCCTCTCTCTGTCTCTCTTTCATGCTCTCTGTCTGTTTCTCTCTCTTTCTCTGTCTGTCTGTCTCCCTTTCTGTCTCTCTCTTTGTCTCCTTCTCTCTTTGTGTCTCTCGGTCAGTCTCTCTCTGTCTCCCTCTCTCTCTTTCTCTCTCTCTCTTCCCCCCCCCTCTCCACCTCTCTCTCTGTCTCCTTCTCTCTTTGTGTCTTTCTGTCTGTCTCCCTCTCTGCCTGCCCCCCCTCTGTCTTCCTCTCTTTTTGTGTCTCTCTCTCTGTCTCCTTCTCTCTTTGTCTCTCTCCTTGTCTCTCTCTCTCTCTCTCTCCGTCCTCAGACACTGCATGAGGTTTGGAAGTTATGTGATAACTGAGACCTAACTGAGTAAATTTGGGACTTTTTGCACAGCATGCTTTCATACTATATTCATATTCTATCCTATATTCATATATCACTGTATTCATATTAATATTCATCAGCCATATTACTGTATTTACATGCTGTATTTAAAAAAAAGTATCTATTTTTCCTCTGTTCTGTTTAAATTCTTTCCATATAATTTTTTTTTTATTATTTTTTTTTAACTATTCCGATTTTATTGTTTATTCCATTTGACTCCATTTGATTTTATAACACCATAAAAAACATTTCACTGCATTTCGTACCGCAGTCTATGATTGTGTAAGTGACCAAAAAAAGCTGAATATGAAAAACAAACAAACAAACAAACAAACAAAAAACATGAAAAAAAACGATGGGAACCTCCCCACCATCACCCCAAAAAACCCCACTCCAGCAGTGAATATTTAATATAAAACTTTACCCCGGGGGAATTTATTGGAATTTTAGGAAACTTTCTAAGCAGGAAATTTCAGAAGGTTCTTAATATACTGTAACAAGTCAAATTTAATACTCACCCTTAAGGTGTATTCATGTACACACACTCACACACACATATACACATCAGTTTGTATAGTAAACATCTTCTGTTTAGTTGAAATGGCCAATTTAGCAAGCACTTGAGGCTCATGTTTTGCTAATTTAAAAAAAAAAAAATTCACTCCTCTTTGTACTGTGTTTGTTGGTCAAGGATCTGACCCTCAGAGTTACTGGATCTGATACATGTTATGCAAATCACCTATAACAAAGCGAATAACAAACGTGCATAGAAGCAAAGCAAACTCAGCACCAGCTCTAGATCCATAACATCAAGTGAAGAAATGACTTACCGCAGTGACGTAGAGAATATCTCTGCAGAGCTTCGTCTCCCCGGGAAAGTCTGGCAAATCCAGAAAGTTGTCCACTACGACTTGGCCGATGAGATCGTGCCGTGAGAAGCGGTCGAAATCGTAGACGCTGAAGTGCAGCTTGCGAGCGTGCAGCTCGCCGTACGTGACAGGAAATAAGAAGACCTCGTCGAACACAGGGTTGAGGGTCTTGCGGTGCACTTTGGTCTGATGCTTGGTCTTGCGCTCAGGCAGTAGATAGATCTTCACATACGGGTCCGACGTTCCCGAGAAGTCCTTGGCGGGCAGATCCTCGGCCTTGTGGATCTTCACGATCAGCTGTTCCAGGTCACAGTCGTACTTAAGGACAAAGTGGAGACGACCACAGCTGTCTGCTCTCCTGCCGTCATCCGTGTCCACCGACCTCTGCTTGTACAGCTCCGGTTTAATCCGACCCAGACCCGGCCCGGATAAGGACTCCTGTCTCTGGAACTGAGCTGGGCTGAACTCAGGGCTTGAGAGGTTCATTTGCCTCCGGATGGAGTTATGTCTGCAGGAAGGAGATCAGCAGGTGTGCTCTTGTTAGTTATTTACTCTGTGCCATATCAAGAAATATTGTTAAGCCAAGTTTTATTATTTCAGATGAAGCATAAGACCGGTCAGGCTGACGGAAATGACTAGATGACTAGGTGATGACCCTGGTGCAAAATGAAGTTTTATTTATTGCTTCCTGTTGCAGTAGATGAAACCAGGAGGGTATAACAAAACATTTTCAGACTCTGAATTTCAAGATTCAGCTTCAGATATTAGCTACAAGCAATTGCTGTGCAGAGTGTCTTTTTATTTTTGTCTTTAACCCACAGAAAGTTTGTATGCAATTTAATGTATTTTTGCACTAGGTTTCTGCATGTATTCTCTGTTATAAAGTCTGGTATCATTTTGTGTAAGAAGACCAGAGCCATGCTCATGAAAATTATACAAACTCTATTAGAACTCTGTTGTTGTTGTTCAGCAGCTCCCTGTTCGGAGTCACCACAGCAGATCTTCCAATCCACATATTAAATTTTGGTACAGGTTCAACACCAGGTGCCTTTCCTGACACAGCCCTCCCATTTTATCCAAGCTTGGGTCCATTAACCCCTCAGTGGCTGGGTTGGTTCCCTAACTGGGAATCAAACCTGAACCCAGGCTGCAGCAGTGAGCACACAGGAACCTGCCACTGGACCACCAGGGACTGGTGTGTCTAATTTAAGATCGTAAACACAACCCATGTCTTTCCCATTCAAGTCTAATCAGATATCAAAGATTAATGACTTAAAGCAAGTATATGAACATGTAGGCTTGTATTTTTTGTGTAACCATGACAGTGGCATTTGACGTGGCCTGGGTTTGATTCCTGGGCAGGGAACTGACCCAGCCACTGAGGGGTTAACTCTCAGTGCTGGTCCTAAACCCTGGATAAAAATGGGAGGGTGGCATCTGGACAGGCATCCGGCATAAAACCTGGGCCAAATCAAATATGTGGACCATATGCTGTGGTGACCCTGAACAGGAAGCAGCTGAAAGAACAACAGCATTGTGTAAGCTTGACATTCCTTCTTTGGAGCTTCATCATGCAAAATTATAGAACCTTTAGACGATAAGCATGTCATGGCTGAATGATTGAATCTGACGTGAATGGAGATTTGAGTTTGTCCATTGTAATATTTTGTAGGTATTTGTTTTCTGATACTGCTGATAGCTCTGGAGCAACAAATCTCTAAAATTAAAGTAAGACCAGGTCTTACCGGACAGATGAAGTGGGGTCGGTGATCTGCCTCTGCACGCGTGCAATGTGCACATGGTTGTGCTCCTTGGCTTTGGTCTGCGCCTCCAGCTGGATGTCCGGCGAGGTGTGGCTGATCTTCATGGCTGACTCGGGCACCAGCGTGGGCACCGACGTGTCCTTGAAGAAATCGCCGCTGTACTCGCGCTCCAGAAGCTCCTTTTCGGTCAGAACCAGCTGCTGCTCGCCTTCCTGCTCCCTCAGGCTGGAGGGCCAGAAGCGGTCGCGCCATGGCACCCAGAACAACTTCCACGACACGAAGAGCGAGACACCAAACAGAGCCAGGCCACACGAGGTCACCATCAACGACAGCAGGCTCACCGACACATCTGGCCACAGACACAGGGATCACAATAGCTTGTTAATTAAGGTTAAACACTACGAGTACGAGCAAATTCTAATGAGATTTCACAATTGCATCTGGATCTGCTATTGAGTCATTTTCCTGTATGCAATTAACTAACTACAGCAATGAGTAGTTATGAAATTGCTGTAAAAAACCTGTAAAAGTAAGACATGAAGTATAAACGAAACGTGTGAAATGGACTTATGGTACATTTTCAATTAGTATAAATAAATGAATGGTGTTCAGGCTGAACTAAAACGAGTCTGTCAGCTTTCAATGTGTTTTAGACGTGTGTTTTTCCCTCTGTTGGAGAACCTTACACAGAATTTTACTGGGTGAAGATGAAATGTGAACAACTTTTTAGATGTACAATCACTTGGAGCATCTCAGAGAGCAGAAATGGGTTTGATATCAACATTTACTTTAAGATACAAACATTTTTTTGAGTTCCCTGAATTAAAGAAAACTCATCAAGACTGTACAAGCTGGTTAGGAGAGCCAGCTCTGTCCTGGGCTGACCACTGGACCTGGTGGAGGAGGTAGGTGAGAAGAGGATGTTAGCCAAGCTAACATCTATTATGAACAACACCTCTCACCCCCTGTATGGGACTGTGGAGATCCTGTGTAGCTCCTTCAGCAGCAGACTGCTACACCCCAGTGTAGGAAGGAGCGCTACTGCAGGTCATTCATACCAGCGGCTGTCAGACTTTACAATATTGCATTACAGTGATGTTCAAATGTGCAATATTTTATAATTTTATAATTTTATCTATTTGATAATTTTTTATATTTTATAATTTTATATAATCTTACTTTCTTTTACTATTTGTATTGCTATTCGTTTATTACTATTTGTATTGTGCAATATTATTTATTTATTTATTTTCTTTTATAATTTTACATAATTTTCTTTTCTTTTACTATTTGTCTTTTTAATTGTCTTTCTTTCTATCTTTAGGTTAAAAACCTGTCTGTTGAACTGCTGTGACAATTGAATTTCCCCACTGTGGGATCAATAAAGTTCTTATCTTATCTTATCTTATCTTATCTTATCTTATCTTATCTTATCTTATCTTATCTTAACGATTGCACATCATTTTTCACTTCATTTACATGGTATGTGAATTATTTACGTACTTTAGAAATGCTAATATATTATAAAATATTATATATATTTTAAATGTCTGAGATGCTGTTGGATCTCTCTCTGACTAATCAAGAATTCAGCAGCAATGCGGTCTAAAAACTGGAATTTTTATAGATTTTTAAATATTTGAATATCAGCTCAAAGATCATCATAACCAGCATCATATTTCTTTTTAAAATAAAAAACGTTTTTTTACATATTTTATCTTTTTGCTGCAATACTTACACACAATGTACCACAAAAGTAGTGTCACAACGTGTGTAAGTAATGCGCTGTTTTATGTATCCAAGCTGAAATATTAATGACTTGGTTGATCCCAAAGGAAATGAGACTAGAGAGAACAATACTCATTCATCCAGCACAGAGTCATTTACATCATTAATATTTGCATTTATTCATTAGGCTCAGACACTTTTCCCAAATCAACTTACAAAACAAACAGGCAACAAACTTCAACCACAAACTGTTTCAGGAGTCAAAAGTCCTCCAACATAACTGTGTATTTGTGCATAAAGGGAGTTCATTTTATTTTATTTTATTTATTTATTTTATTTTATCTATTTATTTATTTACCTTTATTCGTGTATAAAGGGATTTTATTGTATTTATTAATTAATTTAGTTATTTATTTCTTTATGTATTTTATTTTATCTATTTAGCTATTTCTATGTATTTATCTTTATTTGTGCATAAAGAGATTTTATTTTATTTATCCAACTATTTAGTTATTTATATTTATTCATGCAGAAAGAGATTTTCAACCATAACCAGTGGGGGAAATAAACTTGAGAGACTTCACTTAACCCAACCCTTTAAAAAAAATAGAAATAAATATCTAGCTATAGAATATTATAACCTGAAATACTTCCTGTTCTTAAGCACTGCAAGTCAGTATGAAGTCTGAAAGCCCATATAAATTTATATTTACTTGCAGTATTTCAGGACCTGATTATCTGATGATTCTCTTATTAGACCCTTTATCCTACAGACCCTTCACTAGCTTACAGGATGTTTTTTTGTTTTCCTGCACCATTCTAGAGACTGTTGTTTGTGAAAATCTCAGGAGATTAGCAATTTCTGAAATACTACCCTCCAGCGAATCTGATACCAACCACCATGCCATGGTTAACGTCACAGAGATCAGACTTTTGCTTCATTCTAATGTTTGATGTGAACATTAATGGGAGCTCTTGAAGTGATTGGCTGATTAGATAACTGCCTGAATGTACAGGGACCCAGATGTTCCTAATAAAGTGCTTGTTGAGAATTTAATTTAAAAAAAGAAACTTCTACTTATGAACACAAAACATACATGATGTAAGCAAAAGTATGTGCACCCCTGACCATCACACCCATATGTTGATTGTATAAAAACTCTTTGTGTGTTGTAGTGTTACAATTTCCCTTCATAAGGCTCAAACACTGCTCTAGCATGACAATGTTCCTGTGCACAAAGCTCAGAGCTCCATAAAGACATGTTGTGGAGGTGAAGGTTGGAGTAGAAGAACTTGAGTGTCCTGCACAGAACCCTGACTCTGACTGAACCCCACTGGAACTGGAAAGCTTTAAAAATTATTATAACAGGAAAGAGGGAATAAATCAAATTAAATTCAATTTCAAATTAAAATTTTGTTTGTCACATTACGGCATGTAGTGAAATGCTTGTTATGGTAAAAAGAATAAAAAATAAGGTAAAGTAATAAAAATAAGACACACATTAGATACAATAAAGTAGATATCTAGTGTAAAATGTGTAGAATGTAGGGTAAAAATGATGGAAAATTGCGATAGAAAAATAAATATAGTAGAACCTTGGCATAGGAATTGAAGAAATTTGCATCGGCATACGAAGCATTTTGGGCACGCGAACAAACCGGACCAAACGTCGGCTAAGTTGCGCGTACGTCTGGGAGCCGCTCGAAACTTGTTAGCATCAGTGGAAAGCCAACCGAAGTGAGTTTACGAATTTTACAATTTTGTTTTCAGTCAGTGAAAGCTGTGTGAAAGAGTCAACCCATGATACCGATGTTGTCTTCAGCATGCGTTCAAAAGCTAGGTGATTTTTGGGGTGTTTTTTTGTTGACAGATTGGTGGCGTGGTCTGTTCTATTTTTAGCCCAAGCTTGGTGGCACGACTTCCTGTGAGGACCCTTGACATGGAATGCTTGGCTTGGGTCAGTTCTTTGTAAGCAGCCATACAGTTTACATACGCTTCGTATTGGTCAAACTGGTCATATTTTTGTGTGGCTGGAACGGATTTTCTGCATTTACATTATTTCTGATGGGAAAATCCAAAATACAAATTTTCACCTTAACAACTCGCCTCCAGAATGAATTAAATTCCTATGCAGAGGTTCCACTATAGGGGTAGTATCTGAATACAGTGATGGGATCTGAATATGGTATAGGGATGTGTATGAATTAGAACACGGGGTATGATGGACAGGTTTATTTATACCTTTATACAAAAAGTAAAAAATGCTAGTTAACTAACTGTTAAAAGTCAGAGTACCCTTAGCTTGTTTTATTAAAATGTTTTCTATAAGAGTTAGTGTACTTCAGGGAACCGTATCTCGGCACTGCAAGAAATAACCTACGTCCATGACGGTTAGCATTTACAGTCAGAGAGAAAAAGCACAGCTAATTACAGCACGTACAGTTTGCTAACTGTTATAAGTGGTTATTACTGCAACCCCTTTACCCAGTACTCTCAGACTTTATTCGGAATTCTTTATTCTTCTTCTTTTTTACTTCTTAATTTAAATTCCTTTCATGGCTGTTGTGTTTAAATGTCCTTGTTGCTGTCTGCGAGTTGTCGCACTAAATCCCGTGTATAGTGATGATAAAGTATCTTACCTCTTACCTTACATGACCTCACCAATGTCACGAATCTCCTGAGCTGCAGCAGTACAGAGCACATGGTAGTTTTATTTCTGTTCCCCATGAAACGTCTTTGTTAGTTTACGTTGCTACGTGTGTCCTGTCATTGCCCTAAAGTCTTCTTGATTTGTTTCCGGTATTAAAAACCTTCTTGTGTCGTGTCCTCAATGCGACGTATTAGTGTTGTATCTTCACGATCCTGTTGTACGAAGCCTTGGTTCCTGGTTCTCGGTTCTCGTTAAGACATCATTTCAATCCGTGTTTAGCTTTTGTGATATTGACCATAGAGTCTGTTTATTATTTTCCGTGTTCTCGTCATGGTCTGTGATAACCAGTTTGCTAAACACCAGAACTTTGTCTGTTTTTTGTTTTCACCTCTGCCTTATGTTTTGGACCGTGTTTATTAAAACTTTATCAACCGCACATGACAACCAATACTAGATTTCAGAGTCTATATTTAGTTGTCGGTTATCTTCACTACTAAGTGTACATAGAGTTTAGATCTTGTTGTACATTTGAGAAGAATTTTATTTTATTATTAAGATTGAAATAAACTGAAATCAAAATGAAATGAAATGATATGAAATGGAGGAAGGCATGAGGGGACCTAAAAAAGCTATTCTACTTAGTATTAGTACTAAGTACTCAGTTTAGTATACTTTTAAGTCTAATTTAAATGGGTTTGTAAATGTGAGCTGAGTGATTTGAGACAGCGCTTGATTATTCACGAACAAATCAGCAATGTGAAAAACGGACATCTCTGCAAACAAACTGCAAGAAACATTATCTGTGTTCGTCCATCATCCTCTCTAACGCCCTGTCTTTCTTTCACTCTTTTTATTCCCCTTCCCTCTGTCCTTCCTTCAGGTCTCGTCTTACTTTTCTTACTTCTATCTCTCCGCTGTTCTCAATAACCCTCCTTCTTCCTTCCATGTGTCTCTTATCATCTTTCTTCTCATGCTCTTCCACTGTCATTCATCCCATCATCTCACTCACACTCCTCTTCTTCAGTCCCCGCCACCATCGTCTACTCCCATGCTTCTCGTCTACGTTCCTCTTTCATGTTCTGCCTCACTTTTTTTTTCTCTCTCCCTCTCCTCCATTCATGCCGTTTGGCCACTCTCGAGGGATGTTCGCTCTCTGAATTAGGGCACACAGACAGAGAACCAGCTTATAGTGGGGACTGAATAAGCCACAGTTTCTCCTATGCTTTTATCTCTCTCTCTCTCTCTCTCTCTCTCTCTCTCTCATAGACTAGAGGAAGAAATCGAGCTCTGTGGTTAGCTCTGAGTCCAAAAGAAAGGATACAGCACATCCACAGTGAATTATCTCAATATCTATAAAGTCCCTGTAATAAACATCAAAGAGAAGTACAGAGAGAGAGAGAGAGAGAAAGAGAGAGAGAGAGAAAGAGACGGAGATAATTACACTGTGTTTCAAAGCACTTGCCAAATCGTGAAAAAACCTGAACATGGACGTTGCATCAGTCGTGTCCATTTTACAACCAATAAATCACGAATCATTCAAGCAAAGCTCGGAAAAAAAATAACAAGAATAACGTTACTGTCCTGTACATCGCAATCAGACCATGGTTTTGTCTCTGAACCTATTTAACATATGATGCCTGAGATCCATGTAGATTTGGTTCCGGTTCTGCAGTTTCCCAAAAACATGCTGGTATGTGGATCGGCTAAATTAACTAAGAGTTTTTATTCATCCTCAGTAACTGCTTTGTCCTGGTCACTCTTGATCCAAAGACTATCCTTGGAAAGTTGGGTGTGAAGCAGGAATAGGATAGAATCCTGGGTAGGATGTCACACCTGTCACACCTGTCACTAGGCAAGGGTTATATTATAGACACACATTAGGGATTTTGGAGGTGGGATGAAACCAGAGAACCCAGAGGAAACCCTGGGAAACTGTACAGATGGAAAATGCTACCTTCTGTTTTGGTAATGAGATATTTTCATATTAACCTCCTCATAATCATTCGCTAACAAGACTAGCTCTACACCTCAGCTTTGTCTTCCATGGTTGTTTTTCTTGTTTGCCCCCCAACTAGATGTGACTCAGCACTTTGCTTAAGAGTTGGACTTTTTACATTTTCGAAACTCTGCAGAAAAAAAGGCAAAAAGTGTGTAAGCAGCCTTACAGACCTGACACACTAGCTAGGTGAGGATTAGCTCCAGTGAGTGAACTAACAAGAAGGTAGCACCGGGCTTATAAAACACACGGTCGGGTTTTACAACATTATAAGATCAGGACACGTGGTCTGATCTGGTTCCTGCACCCATGGTAAGATTAAGTGTCTGACTAAATCAGACTGACAGCAAGGTTTCTGTTCCTCCAGGACTGGAGATGAAACATATAGCAATATAGGGTAGGGTAGCTAGCAGGTTCGAGCCGATGTTCCAGAAGATTTTGAAATGTGCCTTTAAACATTTATGGGTGGAATAAAAACTCTGGTGTTGCTTTCTCGAGAGAGAGAATGAAGTGTACTGTACCAGACTGTAAAACCTCTCAGTTTTCATCCCAAACACAATCCAGGACAGTTATTCGAATTTTGTCTTTATCTCACCCAAACACACACTTAAATACACACCATGCCTTATCACCCAGAAAACTGTTTAATCATAGACATTGTGCATGCTGGTTGTCATTAAACCTCATTATACACTTTCTACAAGCTGTTGCTCCGTTTCCTATAACAGCAGTTCTGACGGTCCTTCTGCCTACGCAGCTTTAATAATAACGCATTCAATCTTATATGGGATTGTTTCTATAGTGACTGCTAACTTTAACATACGTCCACTTGTATGCCAGATGCTGCAAATAATCTAAAGACTAAAAAACTCGGGTTATAAAGCAAGGGTTATGAGTTACAACTTGGATCTGACGAAGGATCAGCAATGGCTTTTCTGGTTTTAACATAACATTATGGTGTTAAACCTGTACAGTGTGAAACGCTATTAGCGGAGTTAAAATGGTATGGCTAGTTGCTTAGCAACAGACACCCAATCAGTAGCCTTATAGCACCTCTGTGCCTCATATCAAATGAAAACCAGGACGTAGCAAAAACAGCTCGGTAGCGGAAGGTGGCAAAACACTGAACGCTGTAGGGAGGACGAGCTGAAAAATTACAGGGGAATGGATATCAGTGAACATCTCTTAATAAAAGACTAGAAAGCTGTGAAATATAACAACACCTGCTGGAGTGCCTTTTATTCTCGTTCATACAAAAGTGTGAGGCAAAATGATATGGCAAATATGTAAATTAGAACGTTAAGGCGGGGTTTAATAATGTACAGTGTAAAGACTCCAGATTATGAAGAGCCAGGATTAATTGTTTATTAACCCAGGATTCGGTTTAAACCGAGTTCACTAGGACCCAGGGGAACTCTTTCCACTGTGAAAAGCCCTAGTGTAAAGGAAAAACGTACCATCTTATGATGGTTATTTAGTATTTTTTGTAGTCTCCAGTGTCAGTGCTTTGTAACAGACAAGAGGTAAAGCTGAAAAAAACCTTTAGCATGAAGGACTTTGCGTTGTATTTGATGGTTTCCCGGGTAACAGGACAAGAAGACTTTAAGAGACAAAATAAGAAGCTGGTGATGGATGATGTGTTGTTTGTTAATAAATTTTAGGAAATCCAATCAGTGGTAAATCGTGGTGGTGTAAGAGTTATAAAGCCATGCTGTTACAGGAAAATAATCAATGCTTCATGTCAGGATGTATCACACCATCTAAAAAAAAAAGCAGTTAATTATTCATTGGACCAAAATGATTTGCATTTGTTGGACCTTGTGAATGTCAGGATTGATCCAAACCCACAGACTGGTTAGGATTCGATTGGTTTCACTCCTTCCTCCCGCCCTTTTCTTTTTCTTTTTTCTTTCTAATCTCATGTATCTCTATCACTTCATCCCTCATTTATTCTGCTTCCTTTCTTCCATCCTTCAGTCTGTGAGCCTGTATCTCCTCCCATGCACCCATCCTCTTCCTTTTCTCTCCTTTCTCCTTCTCTTCTTTCTGGAACCTCGGTTCTGACAAACTAACAATGCATGAGAGGAGAAAGAGGAGATTGAAAGGTCCATTCCAATCTACTATACTATACAGTTTCTATACTGTAGTTTTTAAAAACTAGAAAAAAATAACATTATTTGGACTGAAATACACAGGAATACTGGTACATGGTTGAGATGGCTGACTCCTTCAGGATCGGTTAACACGCTCATTAGCATATTGCATCTGACAACTGTGGTAAAAATTAATTCCTGATATATCGAGCAGTCCAGGCCAGACCAGACAGCGTGTAAAAAGCAGCAGTACGATGTAATGGGTTTTAGTGCCAGCAATGTTGTATTGTGGTTTCATATAAAAGTCTTTTTAATGTTGTTGAAGCACCACTCAGCAGTCCGTAAACCATAAAAATGTGTCACTTGGGCTTTTTAACTGAGACAGCGTGAAATTTGTAGCAAATGTCAATCCTGCGGCTGTTCGGAAAGCAGTACAAATGAGGATGAGCTCGTCTGGTTTTGTGCTTTACGTCATCTTCATTAGGAGGTGAGGGTTAAAGGACTAGCTGAAGACCTTTTAATGGTTTAAACCCTCCGACCCATGCGCTACGCTTGGTAAAGCGTGACAAGTTGTAATCGACCTAATTAAACACAGTACCGGTCTCTGACGGAAAAAAAGGACCTGGGAATTCAGTGAGCTTTGCTAATTGCAGGCTACGTCTGGAGAAAAGCAATGACAAGTTTAATTGCCTTAACTTAATTTGCATAGAAAATGCATTGTTTCTAATGAATGGATACTCATCAAAGAGGAAAAGCAACAATGAAAGCACTTCAAGCTCAGACATGCGCGTGATCTGAATGAAGTCTCTGAAAAAGTAACTCTCATCAAATAAATTCTTCAATCAAAGATCTTTTTAACTCATGAGGCATTAAATCATATACGTTTACATTACTCCTTCTGTGTAAAGTAGAAGTGTGACCTTGCCTGTCAGTCTCAGGGAACAAATTGTAATTACAGTTGTAATGAGGAGGTGTGGCCAGTTCCAGTAAAAGAGGTGCGATCAGTCTACATGTAAGCTCCAGTGAAGGAGGCGTGATCAGTCTGTATGTCAGTTCCAGTGAAGGAGGCGTGGCCAATGTCAATGTCATTTACAGTCAGGAGGCGTGGTCAGTTACAGTGAAGGAGGTGCGGTCAATTCAGTGAAGTTTATATATGCGGCATGGTCTGTGTGTGTCAGTTCCAGTGAAGGAAATGTTGTCAGTGTGTATGTAACCTCCACTGAAGGGGGCATGGTCAGTGTGTATGCCAGTAAAGTAAAGGGGGTGTATGTCAGTTCCAGTCAAGGAGATGTGTTCAGTGTGTATACAAGCTCCAGTGTAGAAGGCGTGGTCAGTGTGTATGTCATTGCCAGTAAAGGTGGAGGTGGATGTGGAGGAGGTGTGGTCACATTGTTGGTCTAAGTACCTGTCTGACCCACTGAGGAGGGTATGGTCTGTGTCTCTGTCAGTTTGAGAGAAGGAGGTGTGTCCTCACTGCCATTCTATTCTGATGAATAAGGCGTGGTCTCTATGCCTAAGTCCCAGTGAAGTAGGTGTGACTTTTGTGGGAAGTGTCCTTTTTATTGTCCTCAGTGCCTGTTGTTTCTTTAGTGGCTGTCTGACCCAGTGAAAAAGGCATGGTCCGAGTCCATGTCAGTCCTAGTACAGAAGGCATGGCTTCAGTAAAGTGGGCATGGCCTTTGTTGTAGCTTCAGTGACTGATCATCTGATCCCATAAAGGAACATTTCTATTAAAAAAACAAGAAGAAGAAGAGGACTGAGAGGCTCAGTGGAACCTCGGCATATGAATTTAATTGGTTCTGGAGGTGAGTTCTTATGGTGAAAGTTTGTATTGAGAAAGGAGTTTTCCCGTAAGAAATAATGTAAAAGCAGATAACTTAGCCGACGTTCGGTGTGGTTCGTTTGTATGCTGAAAATGCTTCATATGCAGATGTAAATTTCTTGCAAAATTTCAATTCTTAAGGCGAAAATTCGTAAGGGAGGGCATTCGTATGCCGAGGTTCCACTGTATATCAAAATATTGTATCATCTCTAAAGCAGATACACCCCCCACCTGTAACATCACTCTGTAATTAACATTCAATATTTTAAATATTACTTTAAACTAGTTGACAAATGACACACTGACTATCCCCTAATGCTAACTTAGTCTCATTAGTAGAAGACATGTACCACATAGTGTTAATAATCCCTGCAGTCAGAAAAGCCATTTCTGCAGGTTCCTGTTCAGTACAATGACAAAAGCAGGCAGCGTTCACATACCACAGAGAGATTTCAGGGGGCGATTAAACTCAAGTACTGCACAGAGACACATTACACAAACTAGACAACTGCATGCTGGATATAAACTTTAGTTCTCTCAGATCTCTGGCACATGGAGATTAGTTCCTAGAAGATATATCTTGAAAATTAGTGTAAAATCTTGAAAATTGGCATGGCTATGATTGTCACTGACCCAAGCGCTCCAATCGATACGTAGGAGAAGAAAATAAATAAATATTTATAGGTAACTAAATGCTGGAAAAAGAGTACATATATATATATATATATATATATATATATACACACACACACACTGACCAGGCATAACATTATGACCACCTACCTAATATTGTGTTGGTCCCCCTTTTGCTGCCAAAACAGCCCTGACCTGTCATGCACTGTGACACCTGTCTATCAGAACCAGCATTAACTTCAACAATTTGAGCAACAGTAGCTCGTCTGTTGGATCGGATCACAAGGGCCAGCCTTCACTCCCAATGTGCATCAATGAGCCTTGACCGTCCATGACCCTGTCGCCGGTTCACCACTGTTCCTTCCTTGGACCACTTTTGATAGATACTGACCACTGCAGACTGGGAACACCCCACAAGAGCTGCAGTTTTGGAGATGCTCTGATCCAGTGGTCTAGCCATCACAACTTTGAGGACAAAATGTTATGAATGTTTAATATATCCCACCCATTAACAGGTGCCATGATGAGGAGATATTCACTGATCAGAATGATATGCCATATATATATATATATATTATGTATATAATGCAAGTGAAGGCTTATTATTATATGTAGAGGTTGTAAGTAAATTGATTGATTGTAGAGCTTTGGTTGATCCTTATTTTTACATACTGTAAAGACAAGGACATAAATCACCAACCGATCGATTATCATGTGACATGGCATCAGAGATTCCTAGTTAATTAAAACCATGCTGTTTCTAACCCCTGCTAACACTCACAGATATTTGTCTCACTGATATCTCTGTTCTAATTCCGTTTTTAAAAATGTTCTCAATACGGCTTCATGCTGAAAACGTCGTTTTATGATCCTAGATCAGATTAGTCGTCGCTTTTCCCCGATACCTTTAAAAGGACACCTCGAAATCTTGTTAAGCGTAAAAGAGCACATAAGCAGCATGAAAGCTAGCTTTGTTCGAGGTTTCAGCATGATTAACATGGCTTTTGAGTTGAACTTCAAAGAGGTCTCTGTGTTTCTGTCTTTATCTTCCTCTCACCCACACTGATCCAAAAAACCAGCACAGACACACACTGTGCTCTGTGAAGAGAACACCGACGACTCGCCGGAGATGCTATATTTCCCTAAAGCTTTGAATCTAAACACCACTTTAAATTCAAATGCGCCTGAGCGCCTCCCGCCTCCTTATTTATTGCCTACGGAAGACCTGAAGTGCAAAACAAATGAATAATCCAAAAAAAGACATCAGCAAATCCACAGCCAGAGTGCGTCTTTAAACACGCTAGGATATCTAAAAAAAAAAAAAAAAAAAAACTAAAGCGAAGACTAAAACATTGCAGCAAATTAAAAGGCTAGCAAGCCGCTCAATGTTCTTGTAATCACTCTCTATTGAGTGTGTAGAACTGTTACTGTAGTCACTTGCATTTTTCCTGTTGATAAACAGACAAAAGTTATAGTTTACAGCCTCACCTTTGTTTTAAAATGGGTTTCAGTTTGACTTTACTTGCAAGGCTTTGTACTAGCTTCGTTAGCAGATTGGCAAAGCTAAACTGCTCAAGAAGCTAACTGTACTCACCAGAGGCACCAAAAATCTATGCTAACTACTTCCAAGCTTTATTTGTTCTTCATAATGTTTCTGTAGACATTTAAAAAGAGTTTGTATATGAAATCAAACCCTAAAAAACGAGGTTTACTTCCATTTTTTGCAGTAAACACGGAGTCATAACAGGTGGTTCAGTGAAGAAACACCGGACCAGAAGCGACAGGATTAGTCAGGGGATTAATGAGGATTAGTCAGGGGAAATCGATGAGCTAGTTGATCAGATCCGTCGCTTTATGCGTGTCGTGATGTAGCTCAAATGTACATAGAAAGTCACTTACCGCACTGAGGGATAGCGGCTGTAATTGTCGCTGGTTTCGCACATGCACACAAACAAAACATGAAAACCATGTCACTTTACCACTTGCTAGCATTGAATCGAGCATAAGTATTCACCCCCCCTTGAAATTTTGTAGTTAAAAAAAATAGATTAAAATAGATACTGTACATTATAAATCCCTATAATAAAGTGTCAGGAAAAGAAGGAAATATAGTCTGCAAAATTATTAACCAAATTTAATAAAGCATAAAATGTACAATTTTTGCAATTTGTACAATTCACAAATGTAAGTGTATCAGTGCCAAAACTGTTGCACTTTTATTTTTCATGTCTTGTGTAATATTTACCCCAAGTATGTGCTGGATATGGTCTGAGAACAAATCCTTTGATTAAAAAAAATTAAAATTAAATAATATAAATAAATAAATAAATACATTTATTAATCAATTTCAAAAAGAATTTATATATATATATATATATATATATATATATATATATATATATATATATATATATATATATATATATATATATATATACACATATATTGGTAAATAGTAAGATTACAAATTTATACCATTGGGGCAGTGATTATTACTTTCTGTGTGTGTGTGTGTGTGTGTGTGTGTGTGTGTGTTTACACTCCTGACTCACCTATAATAAAAGTCTAAGGGTAGTTGTTACACATCCTTATTCCACAGTGCTCTGAATCGTGATTGGTCAGATGCAAACTCTCAGGTCCATATTAACACATTTATTCTAATACAATACTGTTTCCATAGTAACAACTGATTTACAGGAACCAGAATGGTAGAACTGCCTAATAATAAACAACACAGATAAAAAATCTTTCTATTCATCGAAAAAAACCCAACAAAAACATATAATCAGTGATGCTGTGAAGTTTTCAGTACTTCTTTAACATATTCCTAAGGAGTCTCCAGTGCAAACTTCAGACGAAGGCAAGGAACCGAGAGTGAAAAGAGGGAGCGATAAACGTAAGCAATAACAGAAACTAATTAGTTTTACAGACGTTGCGCAATGTTAATTTCACAAACGAGAGACTGTAATCGTTGGTAAATTGCTGAAGTAATCCCACCACCCTGCTGTTGATTATATTCTCATAACGACACGCCCCGTTGCGTTTTAATCCTTACTGTATAAAAAAATAAATGTTTATGCAAAATGTAATCTTGTATAACTGGGTTATGAAAGTTTTAACAATATTGTGTTTTTATCAATTAAATTCTACATCTTTTTATACGGTTAGTTGGGAAAGTGCCTCGGTTTTGTTATGACGGTAATGACGGATTTTAAATATTTAATGACTGTCTAAATATTTAGCCTTACATTAGAAGTGAATTTAAAGTAAATGGGATTTCTGTGCTTCACTTAGTTCAAGGAAATGTGATGAAAATGTCAGTCTGTATTTACTATATACACTTGGCCCCTTAGTTCCAGTGAAAGGAACTCTTAATGCTTCAGCTTCATACCAAGACATTTTGGACAATTTCATGCTCTTTGTGGGAACAGTTTGGGGATGACCCCTTCCTGTTCCAACATGACTGCACACCAGTGACCAAAGCAAGGTCCATAAAGACATGGATGAGGGAGTTTGGTGTGGAGGAACTTGACTGGCCTGCACAGAGTCCTGACCTCAACCCCATAGAACACCTTTGGGATGAATTAGAGCGGAGACTGTGAACCTTTAAAATCCATGGAATGTTTCCATTGCACAAAAGGGTTCTTTGTAATGAAAAAAAGTTCTTTAAACTATAAAACTGTTCTTTACACTGTCTGGAAAAAATTATAATAATAATATTTTTTTTTTACAGTGATGCCATAGAAGAACCATTTTTGGTTTCCTAAAGAACCTTTCAGTAACTGGTTCTTAAAAGAATCTCTTTTTTTTAGTCCCAAAATAAATGGTTATTTTTCGGGGCGTATGGTTCTCTAAAGAACCTTTACCATCCATGGAACGTTTCCATTGTGTGAAAGAGTTCTTTGTGTTGCACAAAGCTTCTTTAGGCTATAAAAATGTTCTTTACACTTAAAAATAAAGCTGCCTGGAATAATAATATTACTACTACAACTACTACTACTACTACTACTAATAATAATAATTATATTTTATTTACAGTGATGCCCTAAAAGAACCATTTTTGGTTCCCCAAAGAACTTTTCAGTAAACGGTTCTTAGAAAAATCCCTTTTTTTTCTTAGTCCAATATAATTAAAAATAAAAGTTCAGGGTGTGTGGTTCTATAAAGAACCTTTAACATCCATGGAACGTTTTCATTTCACAAAAGGTTTTTTGAAGTGGAAAAAAATGTCATTAGTCTATAAAAATGTTTGTTATGGCACTAAGAAATACGGGGTTCTTATTAAGAAAAAGCTTCTTCGGTGAACCAAAAATGTTCTTGTATGGCATCACTGAAGACAAACCCTTTTTGGTTCTTCTGAGCTCCTTTATTTTTAAGAGTGTAAAGAACATTCTAATAGTCTAAAGAACTTTTCTCCATTACAAACAACCCTTTTGTGCAATGGGTGTTAAAGGTTCTTTAGAGACAAAGAACCATTTAAGAACGTGATTTTTAAGAGTGTATGGCACTAAGAAAAAAACTATTATTTTAATAACCAGAAAGATTCTTTGGGGAACCAAAAATGGTTCTGCCAAAAAAAGAAACAAAAACAAAAAAAAAACACCTTTTTCGTTCTTTTGGACAGCTTTATTAAGAGTGTCTGATACAAAACTGCTGTAAGGTTTAAAGCACCTACAAGTATGTTTTTTCCCACAGCTTGTCAACAAATATGAAATTCTCCTTTACTCACGGCTAAACGCTTCACACGAAAGACTTTAACAGCGCTGGATGACGATTTCTGTGAGCCAGCGCTGAGAAGAAGTGTGAATACATCTGGAGTGTGAAGAACCAATCAGACTACAAGGTTCTGCCAGAAAGCTACAGAAAAGGGATCGGACCTTGCGGGTTGAAGGACTTTAAATTGTAAATTATTAAATAAAGTATAAATGATTCAGTACTTTTGCTGTTTATTGGGTTTAGAGATGTGGATTGTATTTCCTTCAAAGACATTTGTATAAATAGTTTTGCTGCCAAAAGCTGCAGGTCAGCAGAAGTGCGTGAATATGATTAAGAAGTCAGGATGCTTTTCTTTTAAAAAAAAGATGGATAGATAGATAGATAGATAGATAGATAGATAGATAGATAGATAGATAGATAGATAGATAGATAGATAGATAGATAGATAGATAGATAGATAGATAGATAGATGGATGAGTGGATGGATTCTTTCATCCATCCATCCATCCATCCATCCACTCATCCATTAATTTTGTATTCTGTAATATTTGCCCCAGTATGTGCTGGAAGTCATCCTGTGCCTAACTAAATATCTGAGAATAAATTCGTTGATAAACAACAAGCAAAAAAGGAGAAAAATACAATAAGAAAAAAAAACACAATAAGAAAAGAAAGCAAAACAACCAAACAAAAAATATTTTTTAAAATAATTTTATATCATTTCTTTTATTCTCTTATTGTCAGTAAGATTACAGGTTTATACCTTCAAGGTAGTGTTAGAAATAAATGAATGAATGAATGAATAAATAAATAAATATTTTCTTATTGTCAGTAAGATTATAGGTTTATGCCATCAAGGCAGTTTGTAGATCAGATGTGTGAATATTACTTTCCCTGTGTGTGTGTGCGTGTGCGTGTGCGTGTGTGTGTGCGTGTGTGTTTACACTACTGACTCACCTATAATAAAAGTCATTGGAATGATTGGAACTCTCGGGTATATATTAACGCATTTCTAATAAAATACCGTTTCCATGGTAACAACTTATTATTCATCTGAAAAAACAAAACGTATAATCAGTGATGTGGTGAAATTTTCAGTGAGGAGACGCTTCTTTAACATGTTCCTAAGGAGTCTCCAGTGCAAACTTCAAATGAGTAAAGAGAGGGAGCGATAAACGTACTTTATTTATTTATTTGTTTTAATCTATTTACTGTTAAATGGAACCATTGCGTAAATCTTAATCTTAAGTTAGTTCTTGTTAAGTTTTCTAGCAGTTTCTGTACCAGTTATAAACAAGCTTACGTTTGTAATGTTACAGATGAACCAAAAAGATTACTGACTTTCACTATACACTGCTTAAATGTCTCTCATTACAGGAAACCTCGCTGTATCAACAATTATATGTTTTTAATCTGTGTAATAGTCTGCGCGAGTTGTTCTGAGAGAGCAAAATACTATCAGAGACGCTGCTATAGAAAATAAATGAACATTTTCTGACTGTTGCTCTGCGGGTTTGTCTCGAATTTTGAAGAAGAAAGATACTTTTTAGTTCGTTTTCCAGTCTCAGGTGGCATTAAATAAGGCAATACATCAACCAGAGCTGTCTTTAGATTTGCTGTTTAATTTTTGTGTTCACGTTTAATGCACGTTTTGATCGAAAAACCAACATAGGAACGTTTGAACATTACGTCCTTACATAAATCACAGTTCACAGAGTTCAGTCCCTCACCTCCAGCTGCTGAGAATTTTCCCACCTTTATCAACCGCTGATCTAAATTTGAACGTGTGACCGGAGACGTAAAGCGCTTCGCAACACGTGAACTGTATCGTAACGTCGACTCTGAGAGTTTCAACCACAGAGATGATGAGATTAGATCTCAGGCTGATACAAAACACACTGCTTGTCGGAGGAAAAAATAAACTTCACCTTCATCGCCTCGCAGATGCTACGTATGTACTGATTGCTTTTCAATGAATTTATAAATCCACTGTATGATATGATATGATATGATATGGAGGAAGATTACATACAATTAATCATATTAGTCACCACCTTATATCCTAATATTAATATAATAACATTATGTCACACTAGTTTTTTGTTCCGACATGCCATTCTGCTGAGCTTTGCAAGGATTCATCAGGACTAAATCATTCCTGGGATTAGTTAATCCCATGTCAGGTCAGCCTCAGCTGCTCACTTTAATTAAAGTGTAACTCTTCTTAGGGGAAATGAATAACGAACACGGTTCACTGGCAGCCGCGGTCACATATGTGACACATGCAGTGGGCTCTCTAATGACAACACGAAGACGTGATACACCACACAATTATCCAAAACTAAACCTGGCATGAGAAAAAAAAAGGATGAATGGTAAGACCTGGGTTTTTGGATCCAAAGGACCTAATGGAGAACAGGTTATAGTGGCTGTACTAATAATACTATTAAAACAAATTATGAGAACATACAGTGCAGTCGTTTTTCTCCAGATAATGTGCCTCATTTATCAATCTTTTAGTACATTTCATGTGTAAATTTTTTCAGGCTGGAAAAAAAAAGACTGCCGCAAGTCTCTAAAAGCGGATTTTCTTTGTACTCGTCTGAGTTTTCTGATACACGCCAACAGATGTAAAGTGCGATGAGTTCATGGCATAGGTGATTTATATTTGGTGACACCTACACGAGCTCAAAGAGAGCTGAAAATGACAAAATGATAAAAAAGCAGTGAAAGAGCGCTTCCTGTACAAGCACAGCATGTTCTTTTTTTCCTGTTGTTGTTGTTGTTCTACTTGAACGGCTAGTCTTAATTGCCATTATTTATGGATTTGTTTTGGACTACTAGCTTTCAAGTCATTAATATAAAATGAATTTTGAATGAGTTTTTCATTCAATTTGTCTATATGATTTAAATGAATACTAGGACAGAAGAGCCTTTCACACTGTTCTGTACCCCGGGTTACTGTCGTTCTAAACCCCGGGTAGTGGGGTTTTATAGGCTTTTCCAGTGTTAACTCCACTTTGAGGTGTTAAACGTGTACACTGTGAAACGATGTTAGCGGTGTTAGAATGTTGAGGCTAGTTGCTCAGCAACAGACACCTAATCAGAAACCTTGAAAACCAGGATGTAGCAACATTTAACAAAAACATCTCGATAGCGTCAGACAGCAAAACCCTGAGTGCGCATCAGAGCGAGGGGGAAATACGTGACACTGGAAAAATGGATATCGCCAAACGCCTGGTCAATTAAGCGACCAATATATAAAAGTCTAGAAATCTGTGAGAGCATGAGAAAGCCGTTATTTAAAGTAGTCAAATGATGTATTTACATTTACAGCATTTGGCAGACGCCCTTATCCAGAGCAGCTTACATTTATCACATTTTCACAACTGAGCAATTGAGGGTTAAAGGACATGCTCAGGGGCCAGTAGTGGAAGCTTGGTGGTCCTGGGATTTGAACTCATGACCTGCCTACTTCTTTATGCCTGAGCTACAACTTCCCGCTTTTGTGTATTTATTCAATCATAGTTGTTGATGCGGCAAATATGCATATAAGAATCATAATAAGTAATCCATATACACTAACTCATCACTGACATGATCAATCAAGATCTCCTTACACCTAAATTTACACAAACTAAAGAGTTCTAATCAAATACAAATAAATACTTTGCTGTTATGAATCTTTTCCAAGCTGATGCATCAACCCCATGGAGCAGCATTTTCAGATATTAAAAAGAAAAACGTTTACAAATCTAAACACGAGTAACCATTCCTCTGGATCGAAGTGAATAAAGAGCGAGCGCTCCCCATGTCTGAGCCGATAAAGACACGACCGTCACATTTGCACATTTCACAACAGCATCGTTGATGAAGTCTGATTTGTCCGTTTTTTAGCGCTAACCAAACTTCATGCACTTCTTTTGTCACATCCTTTGAGTGCAACACTGTTTAAATACTGTACAAATCCAGCTATAAAAAGGCAACGAATAAAGGATGCTGACCTTTTAATGACATGAATCAGCACAGGTTTAACTGCTGAAGATTTCCTGCTAAAGTTCAAGTAACAATCGTCAGAGATTGGCAGGGATAAAGATAAAGATCGCTGTTAATCCGGCGAGATTTCTGACGTGATATTGACATTTGACCACATTTAGAAGCTCTCATTCGGAACACTTTACTTGATGTGCAAACAGCTTAAAGCACAGCAAGAGAATAATAATCAGCATGTAAAGATAATCTTGTGTTTAGTTGGGCAACGATTTGTCTGCAGACAAATCATACTTAAGCCAGGTCTATGAAGGAAATGAAACTGTGGTCAGATTTCTGGATCATTTTCATTTCAGGATGTTGCTCTAGTGTCCACTAAAGTTCCATCTTTCTTCACACTATACAGAGATTAGTTCATTCACAAATCTTCAGTAAGCGCTTTATCTGGGTCAGAGTCTCGCCGGATCTGGAGCCTATTCCAGGAACACTGGGCATGAAGAAAAGGACACACCCTCAAAGGGACACCAGTATATTATAACATGGCACCATGAACACAGATATTTACTTTAGTTAACATATTAACATGGTTTTGGGAGGCAAGAGGAAAGGAGAGAACTCCAAGCAGATATGGGGAAAACACATGAAAGAGAGAGAATACACAGAGAGTTTAATGAATGAAGCTGTGATGCTACCCTCAGAGAGCCTTGAGCCTATCCTAGGGGACTGAGGGCACTAGAACAGCCAGGACTGGGAACCGGAGTACCTGGAGAAAACCTCTCCAAGCATGAGGAGACAAGTTTAATATGCATGTCATTTGAATGGGAAGTGTACCCAGAGGAAAGCTCAGGGAGAACTTCAGGTACACAGGGAAAAGGTGGGACTTGATCCATGAACCCCAGACTAACAATATTGATTGTTCACTTATTATACAACAACATGTTGCACTTTCACAGTTACCTTTATCATGGAAGGTCTGTATCAGGGCAGTGGTGGGAATTAACCCCACCAGATCCTTGGAGGCAAACCTGCTAACCACTAAGCCACTGTGTCCCCAATACTACTACTAATTAAGACAAATTAAATAATGAACTTTTTTTTTTTTACATTAATTTTGTATTAGCTTTCGGAAGAAAGGTTGCAGAATGGAAATAGGAAGTTGCTGGTGAAATCCTTTCAGCCATGATGTGATGTTTGAAAGCACACTATGGTCAGTAAAAGGGTGCGGCTTTCAGACCACTCAACAAAGTCCATCCTCGGTCTCGCAGACTTCAGTAACGTCTTAAATGTTTTTTTTTTCTTCTCTCCTTATGTTCTCAGGACGCTGAGAGCAGCTGATATAAAAGAGATAAAAGCTAATCCAACATCAGTTTCAATACGTTTCATTATCTTTGACGTGCACCTTAGGAAAAATATCCATGCACTATTTGGGAATACCAGGGTTAAAACTTAAAAAAGGCACGCGCTTAAAAGAAAAAGTGACGCTTCCAGAGTCGGAACTTACCGGAGTCCGAGTAGTCCGGTCTGCCCAGATCACGGAAGGAGTAGATGAAGTCGGCGCACTTGTCGCTGTGCACCTCTCCGCGCGAGCACAGCTCAGAGAGCAACTCCAGCGCCTTCCCGCACATCTCATCCTCCCTTCCCGCAGGCATTTCCCCGCAGCATCCTCGTGAACCGCGCGCCGCTCCGGCTCGGCCGCGCTCATCCAAAAGCGCAGCCCGGAGTCGCACGCGGACCCGGTCGCACTCCTACGGCAGGCACGCGCTAACAAACGCGCTCCATCTAAACCGCATAGCTTGCGCACAATCAAGAAAGAACAGCCCGGTGTGTTGGGGTGGGGTCGGGTGGAGGGGGGTTTCTGGTTCTCTTTAAAGTGTGGTTTAAAGCCTAAAAAGTAGCGAGCGGTCCAATCGGCAGTGCGCTCGTGCTGGAATGGATGCCGCGCGAGCGCACGAGGAAGCGGAATGAAGCAGCGCGCGAGCGCAAAAGAGTTCCTTCCAAATAATGCATCAATCTTGTTGGTGTCCCCGGTTTGTACATCCCAACGTCGAGGCTCCTCCTCTTCCTCCTCCTCCTGCTCCTCAGAGCCTCTCGTCATTGTTTAATCTGAGAATAAAGTTACAAAAACATCCAGGTCAGCATGTCTACTACAAGACATAATAATAATAATAATAATAATAATAATAATAATAATAATAATTCATCTTTAGTAACTGCTTCATCCTGGATCAGGGTTGCCAGGGTTTTGTCAGTTCTGGGAAACCCAGAGGAAATCCACACAAGCTTCAAGATTTTATTTTTATCACGTACAAAGTTCTCTTAGACTGTTGTGAAAATATATTTTAAAAAAATAAAATATGAAATGAAAAAGATATTATATATTTATTCAGAAAAAATAGTAACGTTGGGCTACAGGAAGGAACAGAAAGAATATGTGATGTCCAGATATTAACGCAATTTAAGGTTCAAACCGGGGATCATTTTCAGAGAAGAAGAAGAAGAAGAAGAAGAAGAAGAAGAAGAAGAAGATCAGCAACAAAATAAAGCATCTGCATTCCCAACTCTGGATTTTAATGTTTATTATTTTACACACAAACTGTGAACATTTCTATGCTCTTTCAACCTGTCTTTATTCTTATTACAAAGATGGAGACAGTATTTTCTCTCCGCAGTTGCTTGCACACATGTTTGATGAGTGTGTTTCTGTCAGATAGAACAGCTCGATGGTGCGTGTCACAGCTTGTTAGTCAGGGTGTTGCTTGCTAGCTCAGGGTGATGTTAGATAAGACCAATGCCTTATTTCTTACATCAACTCACATGCTTTATGGGATCTATACAAGCAAAGGAACATTTCCTTTATTTGCATAGACATACACTCAGGATCTATGGATGAGGGTGAAAGTGTAAGAGGTTCCTTCTGCAGCTTCAAGCAATTCAAATCAACATAGGAAGAAAGAAGATAAACTTTGGCTGACTTTAAGCAGATCAGAAAAGCTCCCCTGTGTTTCATCTTCTATTGATTTAACCGCTGGACATGTCCGGTAAGCCCAAAATCAAATCAGAAAGAAGATTAGAAGATGTTCTGATTCTAATGAACCTGATTTTGAATAACGTAATGGTGAGTAAATTTGTTAGTGTAGTAGTGACGTATTTGTTATTGGAAAGGCAGAGGAAAAGACACCTTTTTAAAATCAATATTTCAGTAACTTTGTGTGGAAATGATTTCATAAGACAAAGCAAACAAATATTTCCAACAGTTTTAAAAATTTAGGTAACGCTCATTTACGTTTTGTATGTTAATAAATGACAAACAGTAAAAATCCTTAAGTGTAAATCACAGAATTTACTCTATAAAAACTCTATAAACTGCACCAACTTTCTCCTTTGATTTATAGGGTGCCATTACTTTGTCCTAGTTGATGGGTTTGTTTCGAATGGCTTTCTTTAACAAAATGGGCATTCAATTAGTGTGTCACTGCAATAACTAAGGGATGTGGATGCGGATGCTAAGTGGTTAAGGTGTTGGACTACTGCTCAGAAGGTTGTGAGTTCCCAGGTCTGCTAAGGTGCCACTGCTGGGCCCCTAAGCAAGGCCCTTAACCATAAATTATTTAGCTGTATAAAGAGATAAATTGTGAGTGTCTGCTAAATGCCAGAAATGTAATGTAAGTGATTTAAACTTGACAGCATGAGCTACATATAAAACCACATTAGCTAGTCTCCTTAGCGATCAGATTCACGAATGCTTTTTTCCAAACAAACTGCATTGTCATTGAATGCAATTGCATCTTCCAATGAATGATTTACGAATAAATTGATTCATATCCATTTTGATAAATGAGGCCCATTATGTCAGGTCCAACCAGCAGTTCCATAAAGATGCTGTAACCGAGTTTAAGGCATCAGTGAGGACATGTGCACCAGCCAGGTATCACACTGTATTAGCTTTGATTGATGCAGTTTACTTTTTATTTTCTATCTGCCTCTCATTCATCTCTTGTTGTCTATGGCAACTAACAGAGTGAACTTCCACACAGAGAGATTCCCTGATCTGCAACATAAACTATTCATGGCTCTCCAAAGGCTGTAGCCAAAGCTTAGACACACACCGTCTCCCCTGTGCCATAGACATCTCAGTATGCTTTCACTGTGTACACACACACACACACACACACACACATATGACTTCCCTTGCTCTTACTCTAATATACATCCTCTTCCTATTCCTGTATAAACATCTATATTATCTATAGTTTACACTTTAATCTATTCCTGATCACATGATCATTTATATAAATAACAGCATATAAAATGCGAATAATTCACAGAGCAAAAATTGCTATATTCCCAACCCCCGTTTTGCCGTTTTGATATTTACTCTGGATTTTTATGTGTTATATTATATGCAAAATGCAAGCAGTGTTATCCTCCTTTCAGCTCTCTTTATTTTATTGCAAAGATGGAGGGATTTTTCTTTTCTCTCTGCAGCTGCTTGCACACAATGAATGAACAGCACAATGACACGTGTCCACAGCTTGTTAGTCAGGGTCTTACTTGCTAGCTCATGTGATCACACCAACTTTTAAATACTAAGTTGTAAAGGGGTTGTATAATAATAATAATAATAATAATAATAATAATAATGATAAATAATGATAATAATAACAGACCAACAAACAGTTCCCTGGTGGTCCAGTAGTAGGATCCCATGTTCTCACTACTGTGGCCTTGGTTTGGTTCCTGGGAAGAAAACCCATTCAGCCTCTGAGGCGTTAACTCTCTGTGCCCCCCATATGGGAGGGTTTGCGTCTGGAAGGTCATCTGGTGTAAAAACCTGTGCCATGGTATGCTTGGCTTGGGTCAGTTCTTTGTAAGCAGCCATACAGTTTCCATACGCTTCGTATTGGTCATATTGCTCATATTTTTTGGGCGGCTGGAACGGATTATCTGCATTTACATTATTTCTGATGGGAAAATTCGTTTCACAATACAAATTTTCACCTGAAGAACTCGCCACCAGAACGAATTCAATTCATTTGCTGAGGTTCCATTGTATACAGATTGGATGACCAGCTGTGACCCTGAACAGAGAGCAGCCAAAGGACAACAACAATCAAACCTGTCTGACTTTTAGACAGTAACTGTCTACTGTATTTATTGAGTGAAATGAACTGTAGGGCATTAAAAAAGACTAATATGGTAGAACATTATATATAGAGCTTAAATCCTTTTTGCAAATCCTTAAATCCTGCAAATAAGTTTAATTTTGTTATAGTTAGTTTTGTTATAGTGTTTTTTTTTTTTGGTTCAACTTTTCTTCAGTATTCCCAAGAACTGGTTGTTAAACCAGACCTTAATGGAGTTGCATGATGGATATCATCAAAGCTCAATTTGTACATTGTCTGCAACTAAATCATCTTCTGCAAGCCGTTAAAGGACCTCGCCCTAACAGAATAAACAGGCAATGGGAATATTTCTGAGAATTCCTTTCCTTTCGCTGATGCTGCCTTATTACAGTAAAAAGAGTAGAGGTTTGCCCAGAAAAAAAAAAAACAACAACCTTTGCTGCTTTATCACGGAATGAAGAAGATCCAGAGATCTGTTAGTATGCAGAGTAGAGAAAACTGGAAATGGGCATGGGACAAAAGCTGTTAGTGGCAGTACACCAAATGTAATGAAGCTTGGAGGAGATCAGTGTAGATGCCTTTCAAAAAGACAGAACCTGATGTACTTTCCTTCCATGGCTGCATCTCATTCTCCAAACACTAAGCTCACTTTGGCAGGGAATACTAGTAAGGCAGCATTCTGGTGACCAGAGCACAATAACAGAGTGAAGCTCAACAGTTGAAACTCTGCTGCAGGATGAAATTTGCTTATTGGCAAAAAATAAAACTTGTGGATCCTTCATGTGACACAGCTAATCAAATATTTAATCTCTTTCAAAGTTCATCTAGTGTACTAATTTCAGTGTACTGATTTTATTAAAAAGATCTTATATGTACTCAGAAGCTCGATGAATCTATGACCTGACTGTAATGGCACATGGAGAAGTGCAGAGCAGACTGACCGATAGCCCCATCAGTGGTATATGTAAATATATCCTAGATGAAGTTTTACATACAGTTTGCATACAAAAGAACTGAAAAATAACATGATATTCTGGTTTTGCAAAGAATACGAACCTCTAGGAGCCATAGCAACAAGGTGCATGAAATCACTGGGTCTGTTAGAATAGAAACAGAAGGCAAGTTTGGCTGGCTGAAATGTCAATGGGGAGCACGATTCCAGAAGATTGCCAGAAGATGCTGTTTCCAAAATGTCATTTCGGAAAAAAAATTGTCAACAGAGGACCAGTTTTCCCTTCTGCAACTGAAAAATTGGACTTTGATAACATCAGCCCAGTGGCTATTAAGTACAACGCCCACAGAGGATTATTTCACCATTGCACTAAGAAGTCCCAAGCCAACTGGCTAGACTGACAACACAAGTGAAATTGCTACTAAAGAAACATGTAATAATGACATGGATGGACCAGATTCTGGATTTCTTTCAAGATATTTTCTTATTTTTAAAAGAGTCCAGAATAACAAAGTTGCCTCAGAGCCTGTGCAACACCAGAGCCTGTGTGGACTCCGTTATCTGGATGATTGACTGCTTTGTGTACAGTCACGAGAGGAAATGATGAGGCAGACCAAGTTCTTCATCTTAAAAGCTCTGGGGCAGAAAGTCAATCATGAGGAGAGTCATTTGACTCCTACACAGAATGTGCAGTTCATTGGCATATAGCTTGACTCACATGCACTGCAATCCACCTTGACAGCTTGAGCCGTCTTGGTCATTGGTGTAGTTTGGACGATTGCGAATGGCCGTAGGCAGACTTTGTACGTTTTTGGCTGGAATTTTGCAGCAGCTACTCCCGCAGTAACAACCATTTCAGCGTTAGCCTTCTGTCAGCCGTATCACAGATTCATGTATCAGTAAAAGTGACAGGAGCATGTGTGTGAATCTTAAGGGGTTGATCTGGTTCACGTTTTGTTCTTTGGGGCACGTCCTTAGGTGTTCTCCGTGGACAAAATGGATGTAATCAGCCCAGATTTGAGCAGCAGTCCCATATGAAAAGGGCTTGAGGGGAAAAATGTGAGAGTGAAAAATGAAGGAAGGTGAAAAATCAAGACAAGACAAGACAAGACAAGGAATAAAAGCTGTGCTGCTATTGCTGCAACATTTTCAGGAACCCCCTAATGGTGTTTTAGATCAACCACCAGTTGGGTGTACAGATTAATGGTTATTTGCAAATTTACAAGACACATAAACTTATTATTTATTGTGGTTCATGGGCAGGTCAGAGACGGAGGCTTTAGACCAGGATGCGTTGGCCAAATCTATAGCTCCATTGCACTATAGCTGTATAAACATTGTTGTTGATAGCTCCATTCTAGCTGATCTGGTCACGGTTCTACCAGTAGTTGATGTTACACATGGGCCTGAAGTTTATTGGCAATTCAATTCTTAGCCTCCTGAAACAAATGGGGTGATTTAGGGGTATAACACAATGACAATATCTGTCTATCTATACCTGTAGATAGACAGAGACAGATTCAATTTTCTTTAGGTTTTCTGTAGGATGTCAGTCCCAATGTACACCTCGAGTATTATTAACTGTTTGCAAGCTTTCCAGAGGAAAAGGAAAAAATGATGAGACCTTTTTTTGTTTATATCTGTATTTGCAGCCATTAAACACTAACATATCCATAACATTCCAATAACGTAATTCATGTTTGCTTAGACGCCAATGATGATTCATTTTGCCTTTGCTATGATTAAGCACTAATAGATACACAAATGCAATAATTTAATGATTTACTCCTCATAAAAGCACCCTGTGTGTTTAATTAGCCATCGCCTTTAGCAAAAACCCATCATCATCAGTCTAAACAGACAGGACAGGACAGCACAGTTTCTCTCTGTGGCAATAAAGATGCAGCAGATCCTCCTGGATTATTTATAGAAAGAGCGGGCTGACCATTTTTAGCCCAGAACAGATGATCCTAGATCAGTCTGATGGCCTGATATTGAGCACCTCAGTCTTTGGTCAAAGCATTTATTCAAGCTATCCGCAGCAAGACATGACATTTCAGCTATAGAGATATACCTAACTGCATTTCTTTTTGACATAGCAGACATGTTCATCTTATTTGTACTGGCGGATGATATTTTTCTTATTTCCCAGGGTGGCCCAAAAGGACAGGTCTGCTTTCAGAATGACTTTGATCTATTCTGGGAGCAAGCAATTAGACCCGTAATCCTAGATGAAGTGCAGTATTGTGCTCTGTCAGGGCACGCTCTACTCGACTACAGGGAAGACGCTAACACAAATTAGAAGACGTGCATGAAAGAGCTTCGGTCCTTTGAATTCTTCTCTAAAACGCTATCTGTTTTTAAATGAAGTACCTCGTTCTGACAAGAACAGCTGACCCAGTTCGAAAATCATTCACTGCAACACCAACTCTTTGACAGTAAAATGCACTTTTTATAGTACTCTCCTTTAATACAAAAAAAATCTAAAAGGATAAAGATCTTTTTTTAACATTGTTAAGAAGCAATAATGTACCTTTTACAAAGTCAACTAGAGTGGAACCTCGGCATAGGAATTTAACTGGTTCTGGAGGCGAGTTCTTCAGATGAAAATTTGTACTGTAAAACAAATTTGCCCATAAGAAATAATGTAAATGCAGATAATCCGTTCCAGCCGCCCAAAAATACGACCAATATTCCCAATATGAAGCGTATGTAAACTGTATGGCTGCTTACAAAGAACTGACCCAAGCCAAGCATTCCATGTCAAGGGGCATCAAAGGAAGTCGTGCCACCAAGCTAAAATAGAACAGACCACCCACGCCCCCAATCTGTCAACAAAAAAATACCCCAAAAATCACCCAGCTTTTGAACCCATGCTGAAGGCAACGTTGGTATCATTGGTTGATTTTTTCCAGACAGATTTCACTGACTGACAAGAAATTCGTAAACTCTCTTCGGGTGACTTTGCTTGGCTTTCCACTCACGATAACAAGTTTTGAACGCCTCCTAGACGTATGTGCAACTTAGCTGGTGTTCAGTTCGGTTCGTTTGCTGAAAACGCTTCGTATGCCGATGCAAATTTCTTGCAAAGTGTAAATTCTTAAGGCGGAAATTCATAAGGGAGGGCATTTGTATGCCTAGGTTCCACTGTATATAAGCAGCTCATAGTTTAAAGTCGTTGATCTGAACCGCCCGAACTGAACGGCTATGAATCACTAAAGTAGTAAGATATATTAAGAATATAAGAAACACAAACTTTTATTATGTACAGGAACGGATAATAGATGCTTCATAGATGTCTCTAAGCTCCATGAATGCGCTCTTAGCCACTGAGATTTAATGCGTCTCAGACCAGTTTTTGGAGACATTAGTGCCTGAGGCAGTAAAAAGCTATTCCTTGTTGGCTGAAGAAGACTGAAGAAAACACAGCAAACAAACTAGTGTTGTCCTCCCAACACTCTGGTGCCTGTAATAACACAACTGAGCACACAGCATGCGATGAGCTGCCCAGACAGATAGCTGAGGCCATTTTCTGCCTCTTATTCATACAGTGTTATAAACAGGGACATGTGAAGACCTGGGAAGATTCTGGTGGACATGTTGTTTGCCTGAACTTGTAAACTGGTTGAGAAATAAATAATAGATAGATAGATAGATAGATAGATAGATAGATAGATAGATAGATAGATAGATAGATAGATAGATAGATAGATAGATAGATAGATGATCTATGACACACTCAATTTTATGAAACTTCAACACATTTAAAAATCCTAACAAGCTGCTAAAAATCATTATCTCATTAAAACTTTTCCAAAAGGTTCCCAAAACACTATTGCCACATGACCCGTGAACTAGATTCATTTTTTTTTTGCTCTGTTTTATATGTCGACATGACCCTCCCCACAGATTTCTCTTAGCTCTAAGCTAGGTGCAAAGTCATATTTTAAAACCAGTTTAAACCAGTCAGGGGAATGCTTTTTCTTCTAGCTCTTAATCCCTATGGACTCATTAAATTTGTATTGCCTGAAGTACAAACAGACATCTAAATGCTATTACATCTGCCAGTTTGGATATTTTAAGTTCTATACAGAAGGGAGAAAATGGCTAGGTCTCATTTGGCTCATGATCTGAGCTAGAAGACTTAAAAACATCACCAAACTAAAAAAACAAAACAAAAAAACGACAGTATTGCTTTATAACCTAATGACACGTAGGCTAGCGATATGTAGACCCAATGCTAGAAATAATTAACAAATGTTCTTCATCAACAACTCTTTAAAATGTTAGAAACAGTACATTATATCCCAACTCTCCCCCCACATTCTATCACACAATGGATCGGTCCGTTTCTATGAAGTTAGTTAGTTAGTTCATTTGTTTGTTTGTTAAAAAGGATTATTGGATAGATAGATAGATAGATAGATAGATAGATAGATAGATAGATAGATAGATAGATAGATAGATAGATAGATAGATAGATAGATAGATAGATAGATAGATATCTTTTAATTTTTTACATGACATGAACAACAGAATGTATTTTTTAATAAAGAAATCAGATGCAGGAGATCTTTCTTTTTATTTAATTTAAAATAACTTTTTAATCCCGATGGAAATCCTTTTGCCAGAGACTGCTTCAGATTACAGAGAAAAATAAATATAAATGAAAAATAAATGAAATATATTATATATGTACAAGATGTATTCGAAAGTGCAAAAAATGTGCTAGGGAACTAAGGGAATTGCACATAATCTGATATTGTACATGATATTATATTAACGGAACATATAGTAATTATTGTGACATTGGGATAGTGCATATAATATCACAGTGATACTGTCAGTGTTCATTGTGTCAGCTCTGCTCCCTACTGAAAGGGGAGGAGTTCAGAATTTTGCTTCTAATCATAATGTGTTTTCTGGTTTATTCTATTTTGTTTTATACCAAGCAGTCTACTGAAGCGTATTTATAATACACTGGGCCTTCATAACACATCCCTTAATGTCACATAAATGTTTTATTAAGCAAAAATGGAGGCTTTCTGTCAATTTGTATAAATTTTATGACCTGATGAGCTGAAAATTTTACAGTGGATGCCATAAGACCAGACATACGATTAAAAACCACTGACAGGTGAAGTGAATATCATTTGGGTGCAGTGGCACTTGTCAAGGGTTCAAGAGTTCTCAAAGTTTATGTGCTGGAAAAAGGAAAAAGGGGAAAACATAAGCCTGCCAGATGAGTGGATCAGAGCATCTCCAAAACTGCAGGCATTGTTGGGTCTTCCTGGTATGCAATGGTTATTACCTACCAAAAGTGGTCCAAGGAAGCACAACTGACTCATTGATGCACAATGAAATGGTTTGATTTGCATAGACAAACAGTTCAAGGTGTTGACATGGCACAGAATACCACAGCACACCATCACAGGTCTTGTAGAGTCCACGCAATGATGAGTCAGAGCTCTTTTGGTGGCACTGAGGAGACCTACACGTTTTTAGGCAGGTGGTTTTAATGTTTTGGCTGAAAATTCACCTACAGTAAAATCTCTTTTATTACAGGTTTTGGCCGTTCTCCAACGGTGTGTTATAAATGATTTAATTACTGCTTATTACTGTGTAATAAAGGCCAAAATGTAGGTTCTTCACAAGTATATAGTAAGAAAAATGAATGAATGCATGAAAAAGAATGAATGTAAATCTTCAGAATTAAAACTGGAGTTTATTCTTCTGGCATTTGATGAATTACAAAAAAAATCAAAAAGCTCCTCAAAGTATCTAAAACATTTTGTAAGCATCATTAAAGGCTAAGAGTTGAACATGTTGTATAATATAAGCAGTGATTATTATCATCATTCAACAAATCATAGAAACATGCAGAATTGAGAGACGATGATTAAGTTAAATAGCGTCATCGTTTGTTGGTCTTCTTCGTCTACATTTATAGGCTGGATTGCATCATTTGGCTCCTGTGCGTGTGTTTTATTTAGTTTGCCTTATGGCTTGTGCTCAGAAAAAGCTCAGAAAAGGACAAATCCCGCGAGATCCTGAGACACGCCATACCACGGCCATGCTTTGTTACTATAGCAACGGTGTCTCTTCTGCCAGAGGTGCATCTGTGGCTAACAAGGTTAAAACATATTTTCCTATTCACATCATTTGTTCCCATAGTGCCCATGTTCATTCAGCATTAGAGCATGATTCATAAAAATAAATAAATAAATAAAATAAAACCCTCACTGACAGAATCCAACATAAAGTAGTGACTGCACTCAAAAAGAACCTGGCTTAGCGATCATGTTGGCCTGGTCAGTGGCACAGGGATAGAAAAAAAGAGCTCTCTTTTTATTGGCAGTTTCTTTGGTAACACGTTCAGGCTTCTGTTGTATTTTTATACTGCCATGGAAACAGATTTAAACTTGTGCTGAAGCCCTAGAAGCTTTTTCCTTGCACTCTTTGAATAAAAGTTAAGATTTAGGTGGTTCTCACACCTGGTGGTTTTCTGAGGTCCGAGTCTGAGAGCGATCCTTCCCGGACACCGTCAACACCTGCAGTGTTGGTCTGGTTTCAGACTCACTTGAATCTACCAAATATCTGCACATTTCTGTTGATATTACACCACCACCACAAATGTTATTACATTATGTAATAACATTGGTACTAAATCACAAAATGTTATTACATAATACCATAGAGGGATCTCAACTCTTCCAGAAGTTCCAGAATGTTCCCCCGCCACTTATGCTACAGGTTTGTTGTTGAGACCAATGATGTCATCATCGGGGTAAAACACACAACAAGCATGTTACTTTACTTCCTGAACGAGTGCAGACCTGAGCACGAGTTCAAGCTCACAGGAATTGCGAAACAGTGCCAGTGCAACCGAACTCACACCACCACCTCCTACAGGTACAGGTAGTTCTGTACCATTCTGTGCTTCCTGATCCACATGACAGCTTTCACGTTACTGATTTTTCCTGTGGAAAAAACGTGCTCTGTTTCAGACTAAATCCCCCTTATAGAGCTCTAATAGTAAGTATCAACCAAAATCATAAAGGTTAAAGCTAAGACCTTGAAAGAACCTGCAAATGTAAGACTGCTGGTGTAAGTAGAGCCATCATGTCTGCAGTGTTTTATGATTTATCATTCGTTTAGCTGGTTGACTTCCAGTTGCGGGGTGGAAACAGTCAATCCAATTTGGCAACCGTTCACAGAGAAGCCTGGAGCAGGCTGGATGGGTTCTTTGCACAGATATTCCTCCAAACCGTGAATCTCCATATGCATCACGTCTAAATGTCACATGTAGTCCAAGCTAAACTCATTTCTGACGTTATTAGCCCACTCAAATGTCATCTCTGATGCAGCATCTTAGCTTGACATTTGCCAAAATATACCTCTATGTTTTTAACTCTTAACTGCAACTAGTGATGAATAAATAGATAATAAATAAACTTAATCTCAATCACTGAGTTAAACCAAACTTCACAGAGACAATTAATGTAAGCGTGTCTTGACAAATCATACACAAACAGCCAATGAAATGAGCTAATTATATGAGTGTCAGGGGAAGGAAAGAATAATGGAGTGATGAGAATGTGAGACCACATGCTAGGCGAAACTGAATATCTAGTCTCTTGTGTTTGTCTGGGGCAACCCATCATATAAACAATTAGAAATGGCTCCCTAAGGACCCAGAAAGAACTAACCAGAAAGCTAAACATTAGATAGCAAACATACATGATTGCTAACCACTACTGAATAATTTTAAACAATAAAGTCATAATGGTTATCACATCTAGGTAAATTATTATCAATAACAAACCAACACTTTAGCATGATATCCAAGTTAGCTGATGTTAATCCTTAAGCTAATATTTTGGTTAATATGAACTGATTAGCTAGCTAACTTATTCTCTAGCTAACTAACTGCTGCTGTCAGCCCTACTCTCTCTTTCCTCAATCAACTATAGCAACACTTCTCTGATCTCATGTATGTGGAAGATGGCAGACAAAGCTTTTTTTCCCCAAAATCATTTCACTCCTTTTTGAGGTAAAAGCTGGCTAGCTTCATATGTTTTGGAGGAAGGGTGTGTTAGCCTTCACCCTCCCCATTGATAGCTGTCTTTTGATCAGGGAAGGCTGACTGTTGGTAAGGAAATGGCAGGTGAATAAACTGGTGGAGAAAATAAAGGCACGCAAAGAGCAATGTACTGGGTTGTTCTGGGCTCTGAGCTCTGGGTTGCTGATCGAAAGATTGGGGTTTAAGCCCCAGCACTGCCATGCTGCCACTGTTGAGCCCCTGAACAAGCCCTTTAACCCTAACCCTAGCCCTGACCCTAACTTCCAAAGGAATATGAGAAGAATGAATGTCACTGAGCTGTAAAGTATATGTGACAATGACAAAGGCTACTTCTTGATGATGTATTCATTGATAAAGCCAATGACAACCAGAAGAGCTCCCTGTCCTCCTGAGCCCAAGTCATGCTCCTGGGGTCCGCCTCGCTGACATGCTGCCCCGCTGCTTCACCTGCACTCCTTCTGGATCAACCACAACCTCCAGCACCCCTGCCCTTTCACCCTGGTCAGGTTTTCACCACGTCATTTGCTTTCAACCACCATATTTTTCTCAATAAGAAGCACTATTTTCCCCAGATCTCTGACTGTCCTTGTCTCTGTGTACCCCTCGCTGAAGTGAGTGTCACACAACGTACTGTGGGCCTATATGAATTTGTCATTGTTAAAAGAAATAGATTTGAACACCATTTCTGTTATTGTTATAATGGAGTAGGGCTTTAAAAACAAGAAGGACGCATCCTTTAGGTGTGTCTGTTAAGCATAAATAGTCTTTGTGTAGCTAATGAATAAACAGTAACATCCTTAGTATTGCAAGTCTTATCAAAGATAAATGGAGTCTGCACAGCAGCATCCTTTGCAATTCTTCTAAAGTTGAAGTTAGAGTCAGGTCAGGTGTTATTTCTGTGGGACACCTGCAGCTGAAGTCTGGGAGAATCTGTGCATTAGCAAAAGGTTTGGAGAAAATCAAGTTCACCCCAGGACAAAGCTAAAACATATCATTCTAAATGCATAAATTAGCTATAGGTTTAGAATAATTAACATGGAATAGGGATGATGACTCTGACATACCCATGATGTCTTCTCGACATGAAACGAGAATATTGCACACTGCAAAAAACATTTTTCTATATGGTTTATATTAAAGTTGAAGAATATAATGGCGGTCCAAACTTTCCACAAAAGAAAAATTTCGACTTGAGTTGTTTGGCTGATGTCATCATGTGTCATGAAGAAACATGGATATAGACACTGAGCTTTGAAAATGAAGTTTGTAGGGCTGATGAGATGTTCCATGTGAGCACTTTGTAATTTTAGCACTGACTACAATAATCCTTATCTCTGCGATCTGAAGTATTTGGCTTTTGGCTCTCCTGATCAATGTGGTCAGATAAATTAGCTTCAGGAGAGCCTCAATTTGAATTGTATTATTATTTTCACCTCAGTACCCAGAGTAACTTAATGGATGACACTTTGTAAAAAAGAGAAAAAGTCCTCTCAGGTTACTATTCAAGAACTCTCAAGTCACCATTTAACTGTTAAAGAGTGTAAAGAGAGGCTGATGACAGGGTGTGTGACATAACCAAGGCTGAACAATACAGCCTCAATTAGAAAGGAAAGTATCCTACCCTGGAGAACCACAAGCTCCTGATGCAGTGGATCCAATTACTATGGACTGGCCAGAAGGCAGGACTGTGAGACAGGACACTGCTGAGCAATTTCTCAAGAAGTTCAGATATTTAACCGTCAACACAATCCTGAGGATTCAGTACTTCTAAATTATATTGATATGGCCTAAAATATAAAAAATAAAGCTCAATCCAAATTGCCAAATCATACTGGAAATGTAGGATATCCTGAATGAAAAGCACCAAAGCACTTAATTACACAGTCGAAGCTCAGCTTCAATAAAAATCAATGCAGTGTCTCATACTAGAAGTTGTTCCCGGAAGCCAAAAAAATGGAGTTTGCTTCTGTTTTATTGTGTCCATGTTGATTATTGAGTGTCTTTGTCATGTCTCACACCACAGTGGTGCTTAATATGAAGCTCATATGAAAATAGACACTCAGGACTTTAAGAATTTGTAGTGTTTCAGAAGGATTTCTGTTTTTCTCTAGCGTACTAGGGGACATATTTTCATAGAAAAGTTCCAAATAAACAAATGTTTGTATCTTCAAAGTAAATGTTGATATCAAGCCCCAAGTGCTTTTTCATCTAAAAGGCAGCTTAAAATCTGATCTTTTTGGGGTCAGAGCACAGGGTCAGCCATGATGGGCCCAATGATGGCAGCTTGGCAGTGCTGGGGTTTGTACCCCGATCTTCCAGGAAACAACTCATTAACCACTTGAGCAACCATCACATTTTTGTGAAAAGTTCTCTTCGCGGTGACCTCCATCATTTTATTTTTAGACCCACCTGGACGTGATGATCACTTCTAATAGGATTTTTTTCATTTGCTTTTGGATTATTACCTACATTCAGCTCTTCGACCTGAACAAACTCAATTCCTTAACTGTCCTAGTTAGTAGTTTCATTTCAGAGCATTAAGCATTAAAGTGCACTTCATAGGCAATTTTGTAGAAATGCTAAAGATCAAGTTGCTCATGGAAAGTTTGTCCCAGTTTTGTAAACTAAAGTGAAGTGAAAGTGCATAATGGGGTCACTTTAGATGCGCTGAAGACACCCGAGACGTGCCGGATTTGACAAAATCGAGCATTTTAAAGACTTTTACGGATCTGTAGAAACCCTGTTAATATGGAACCAGTGAGTGACTTCTCCTAACTGCTTCTCAGAGAGACAGGTTCTTCTGTTTGGAGAATTTATATTAGAATCAAGACTAATTTTATACAGAAACACACACACACACACAGAGTCAGGTTCTTCTTCTGTTTAGAGAATTTATATTAGAATCAAGACTAATTTTATACAGAAATACACACACACACACACACAAACAGCCAGGTTCTCCTCCTGTTAAGAGACTTTATTTTAAGAATCAAGACCGACTTTATTCAGAAAAATGCAGACACACACACACACACACAGCCAGGTTATTCTCTTGTTAAGAGACTTTATTTTTAGAATCAAGATTGACTTTATTGAGAAAAATGCAAACACACACACACACACACATAGCCAGATTCCTCTTCTGTTAAGAGAATTTATTTTTGAATCAAGACTAATTTTACACACACACACACACACACATGCATGGTATTCAGCTCTGCCTCTCACAAAACACACATGCACACACACGCACACACACACATACACACACACACACACACACAGGTTCAGGGGATTTATATTAAAATCAAGACTAAATTTATTCAGAAATTCACACACACACACACACACACACACACACACACACCATACAGAAGGTGTTAACAGTCACTTTCGGGTAGAAAAGCTGGTGCTGCCGGACTCTAGCCTGTGGTCTGGCCTTGGAGTGCGAACAAGGAAAAGTAATTTACAACTGATGCAAACCCTCTAATAGATTTTTCTGTCCTTGTTCTCGATAAAAGACTGAAGATGCTCTGCAGATTGCCTGGACTGTGGGATGACCCTGTTTTTTTTCCAAGCCACCAATTTCTAAGAATTTCTAAGATGGTGTGGAATCCAGAGATGGAGGTGTGACTCAATTGGGCTGGACACGCGCTGTAAAAATTATGCCTGGACTTCACAGATTCTATGAAACTTCAAACAGAGATATTCATTCATTAGTCCCTGTGATCTAGCTTCGGCATTGTTAAATAGAGAGTAATCAAAATGAGCATTAGACTTCTGTTAAACACACACACACACACAATGTCTTCAGATAACGTCACGTTTTACTACTGTTTTACTACTTTTAACAGCCTGAAGCATGATGTAGTTTGAGTACAACTGTACCGCAGGTCAAACTCAATTTTATAAACAAAAGTCTTACAACTATGCATATAGTTAACATACACCGATCAGCCATAACATCCTGAGCAGTGAGAGGTGAAGTGAATAAGACTGATGATCTCCTCATCATGGCACCTGTTAGTGGGTGAGATATATTAGGCAGCAAGTCAACATTTGCGATGTATTAAAATGGACAAGCGTAAGGATTTGAGTGTGTTTGACAAGGGCCAAATTGTGATGGCTAGACCACTGGATCAGAGCATCTCCAAAACTGCAGCTCTTGTGGGGTGTTCCTGGTCTGCAGTGGTCAGTATCTATCAAAAGTGGTCCAAGGAAGGAACAGTGGTGAACCAGTGACAGGGTCATGGGCGGTCAAGGCTCATTGATACACGTGGGGAGCGAAGGTTGGCCCGTGTGATCAGATCCAACAGACGAGCTACTGTTGCTCCAATTGCTGAAGAAGTTAATGCTGGTTCTGATAGAATGGGGTCAGAATACACAGTGCATCACAGTTGGGGCTGCATAGCCGCAGACCAGTCAGGGTGCCATAATGTCATGTGGTCATAATGTTATGCCTGGTCAGTGTAGAGATAAGTGAGCACTGCATGGATTTCCATTTTTGATCATATAAGGAAAAAGATGATTCCATTTCCCTCCCCCACACATCCCTAGTCAGTTCTTCAAGGATTTTTGCGATGTAACTTAATTTTATTTTCAAAATCAAAGGATTCTTCTTTTAAACTCCTCCCAGTGTGCAGACACATATATAATTACTTTTTTATTAGAGCTGTACTCAGGTTCCACACAACACACATGAACAGAAGAAGGATTTGGCTGAATGCGCTTTGTGATGATGTCACACGACATGTCTCGCCCAAATATGCGGGAAACTCACATGCAGACTGTGAAGCAGTTTCTTCCCTCAAGCCATCAGGCTCCTCAACAAAGAGTACTGAACTCACACACACACACACACCTGTCTCTTCAGCCCACCTTCAGCCCTGTCTCTCACAAAACATGCACACACACAAACACACACACACACAAAGAGAGAGAGAGAGAGAGAGAGAGAGAGAGAGAGCGAGAGAGAGAGAGAGAGAGAGAGAGAAACTGGTTCTCCTCCTGTTTAGAGAATATTTATTAGAATAAAGACTGAAATACACACACACAGACACACACACACACATTCAATATACATCTATGTTTACAGCCCCACTCATATAAACACTGTTTATGCACATTCGCTTTAATGCTGCTTTGCATTATAAGTGTATTTGTGTTTACAAAACCCTCAAAAATTGTTTGTGGACAAAAGTGGCATGACCCAGTATCGCTGGCTTGGTTTGGTTAACCAATGACAAAAGAAAAGAAAAAAAAGAATACACGTCCTTCCCTCGCTCCCTGGTTAACCAAAAACAAGAGAAAACAGAATAAATGGGAATGGCGCCGACTTCTTACAGACCACCGAACAGGGTGCTGTTTACAGAAGAGTGTATTGGTGTGTATAATATTTCCCGAGAAATCCATATATACACACAGAGCAGTCAAACACGAAGGGCTAGGCTAACACACATGAGATCTATAACAGGCAGAGGATCATACACAGAAGAAAACTACACGCAAGCCACAGTTCACAACAGTTCAAACAGGCAGTGTCCCCGGAACGGTAGGCTGATGAGGTTTAAATACCCGCCCTGGACCCATCCAACCAATAGCATGCTGTGTGGGGGAGGTGGGGGCGGAGAAGAAGAAGCCTTTATTCTCGCTACACATACATTACACCACAGCTAGAAGTCTTTTCTTTGCCTATCCCTGCTAAAGAAGTTGGGTCAGAGTGCAGGGGCATCTTTGATACAGCAACCCTGGATTAAGGGCCTTACTCTGCAGTGGTGGCTTGGCGGTGCTGGGGCTGGAACCCCAATCACATTTACATTTCAGGCATTTGGCAGACGCTCTTATCCAGAGCGACATACAAGAGTGCTTTGGAGTCTCTATCAATGAATACATTAACACTGGTTCAATAGGCCACAAACTTAGGATACCATCAGCCTAAAAACTGCTTTTTTTTCAACTCAAAACAATACATAAAACAAACTGTGAAAAGTAAGAGCTAAGTGCTTCAGGAAGAGGTAGGTCATCGTTTGAAGACGGTCAGTGACTTGGCTGTTCGGACATCTAGAGAAAGTCCAACCACCACCTCGGTGCCTGAACACAAAAGAGTCAAGATGTATACCTACCCCTTATGCTGAGAGATTATGAGACCAGTCCAGCAGTGCTAGTGGATCTCGAAGTGAGGTGCAGTGCAAGGAGTAATAAGATCTTTGAGGTAAGATGGTGCTGGTCCATTCTTGGCTTTGTAGGCAAGCATCAGTGTTTTGTAACTGATGAGTGGAAGCCAGTGGAGGAGCGCAGCAGTGGGGTGGTGTGGGAGAACTTAGGCAGGTTGAGAACAAGTCACACAGCTGCATTTTGGATCATTTGCAGTGGATGTAACCAAGCAACCAAGAGCTACCACTATTCCCTAAGAAGAAGCTTTTATTATCATCACACATTCATTTTCTTCACATATCCCAGCTGAGAAATTCAGAGCACAGGGGCAGCTATAATGCAGCACCTCTGGAGCAGAGAGGGTTAAGGTCCTTGCTTAATTACCCAACAGTGGCAGCTTGGCAATGTTGGGGTTTAAACCCTGACCTTCTGATCGCTGACTGCTGGAATGTGACGTACCAAGGGGTAGTCCAGGGACATAGACATCTATCTATCTATCTATCTATCTATCTATCTATCTATCTATCTGTCTGTCTGTCTGTCTGTCTATCTACATAACAAGGTTGCACTTTATGTGGTTTAGACGACTTACTCTTTAGTTCTTAGCTCTGTATCAGTATGTACTCCATCAGCTATATATGGTTGTTTGGAAAAACTTCTGTGGCGTTGTTTCAATTATTTCCTAACATTAAAGCACATACTTTTTGATTATTGTTCTCACAAGCCCCATTTGCTTTTGCTTTTTTTGAGAGATCTAATAAATTTCAATCACAATTGCGTGCGTGAATATTGAGAAAGCTTGCTTGTGTCAGCTCACACCAGTAGATGTTTTCTTTGTTGCTCTCTTCCCTCATGCTTGCTTACGGTCCTTGAAAAGCAAAGCAGCATTACGGCTTGTTGCTGTTGTTAATCTTTAAATCCTTAATGGCTGTTTATTAATATTGACTGCTTAAACACACTCCATTTTCCAGCAACCACTTAAGCAGGTAAAAGTTCATGAAAAGACTTTGATGGCTTCAAAAAATCATCAGCCATCAAACCATTTAAACCATCTGCAGCTAAGTGAAGGCAAAGAAATGCTGGTTTTGTTTGCAAAGGCTTGATGGAATAGTAGTTTTCATCCAGTACCAAATGTTTGTGTGAAATGTTTTGGCTCAGGGTTAAACCTGTACTCAGTGTACTTCAACTCCACAGCTCAAGCTGTCCATGAAGACTCAGAGTCTCTTCCCTGCAATGTGCCTTCTGGATTAGAATAGAGGATTTGGGACGTGGAGAGATGAGATTTCTTTCTGCCCCGTTGCAGAAAGTAAACCATAAAAAAAAGAGAAAGAGCAGCAGACGATATATCCCAAAAGACCGATTGTGAGTTACGGTGCAATTAAGTTTAACTTTACCCAGTACACTTGAAGTGAAGAGAAATTATTTTAAAAGAGAGAGAGAGAGAGAGAGAGAGAGAGAGAAGTCAGGACATAAATAACTGGGTCTACAGCAGTAATGAAAGTTCATCCTCTGCCTGTCTTCTTCTTCTTTCGGCTTTACCCTTCAGGGGTCTCCACAGCGAATCATCTCTCTCCACCTATCCCTATCTTCTGCATCCTCAACACTTACACCCACTAGCCTCATATCCTCACTTATTACATCCATATACCTCCTCTTTGGCCTTCCTCTTTTCCTCCTGCCTGGCGGCTCCATGTCCAACATTCTCCTACCAATATACTCACTCTCCCTCCTCTGGACATGTCCAAACCATCTTAATCTGTCCTCCCTAACTTTGTCCCCCAAACGTCCAACATGAGCTGTCCCTCTGATGTACTTGTTCCTAATCCTGTCCAACTGTGTCACTCCCAAAGAGAACCTCAACATCTTCAGCTCTGCTACCTCCAGCTCTGACTCCTGTCTCTGTCTCAGTGACACTGTCTTTAAATCATACAGCATGGCCGGTCTCACCACTGTCCTGTACACCTTCCCCTTGATTCTTGCTGAAATTTTTCTATCACACAGAACTCCCGACACCTTTCTCCACCCACTCCAACTTGCCTGCACTCGCTTCTTTACCTCTTTCCCACACTCTCCATTACTCTGGACTGTTGACCCCAAGTACTTAAACTCCTGTACCTTCTTCACCTCTTCACCCCGTAATCTTACTGTTCCACTTCCCTCCCTTTCATTCACACACATGTACTCAGTCTTACTACGACTGACTTTCATTAATCTTCTCTCCAGCGCAAACCTCCACCTCTCCAGATTTTCCTCCACCTGCTCCCTGCTCTCACTACAGATCACAATGTCATCTGCAAACATCATTGTCCAAGGAGATTCCTGTCTAATCTCCTCAGCTGACAACTGGTCCATCACCATAGCAAACAGGAAGGGGCTCAGAGCCGATCCCTGATGCAGTCCCACCTCCACTTTGAACTCCTCTGTCTGCCCTACAGCACACCTCACCACTGTCCTGCTCCTCTCATACATGTCCTGCACCACTCTGACATACTTCTCTGCTACTCCTGACTTCCTCATACAGTACCACAGCTCTTCTCTTGGCACCCTGTCATACGCTTTCTCCAAGTCTACAAACACACAGTGCAACTCTCTCTGACCATCCCTATACTTCTCCATCAACATTCTCAGAGCAAAAATTGCATCTGTTGTGCTCTTTCTGGGCATGAAGGCATACTGCTGCTCACAGATTTCCACTACCTTCCTTAACCTAGCTTCCACTACTCTTTCCCATAGCTTCATTGTGTGGCTCATCAACTTTATCCCCCTATAGTTGCTGCAACCCTGCACGTCACCTTTATTCTTAAAGATAGGCACTAATACACTTCTTCTCCATTCCTCAGGCATCTTCTCACTCTCTAAAACCCTGTTAAACAAACTAGTTAAAAATTCCACTGCTGCCTCTCCTAGACACTTCCAGACCTCCACCGGGATGTCGTCAGGACCAACTGCCTTTCCACTTTTCATCCTCTTCAAAGCCTTCCTGACTTCATCCTTTCTAATCTTATCTACTTTCTGTTCCACAGAGTTCACCCCTTCTACTCTTTCTTCCCTCTCATTTTCCTCATTCATCAGCTCTTCAAAGTACTCCTTCCATCTCCTCTGTACACTCTCCTCACTTGTGAGCGCCTTTCCATCTCTATCCTTAATAACTTGCTGCACATCCTTCCCATCTTGATCCCTCTGCCTATCTAACCTGTACAAGTCCTTCTCTCCATCTCTAGTGTCTAACCTAGTGTACAACTCATCATATGCCTTCTGCTTGGCCTTAGACACCTCCCTCTTCACTCTGTGCTTTAACTCCTTGTATTCCTGTCTATTCTCTTCAGTCCTGTCCATGTCCCATTTCTTCTTGGCTAACCTCTTCCTCTGAATACTATCCTGAACTTCCTCATTCCACCACCAAGTCTCCTTATCTTCTTTCCTCCTTCCAGATGACACACCCAGCACCTTTCTTCCTGTCTCCCTGATCACTTCTGCTGTAGTCTCCCAGTCATCTGGCAGCACTACCTGACCACCCAGAGCCTGCCTCAACTTCTGTCTAAATTCCACACAACATTCCTCCTTTTTCAGCTTGGTTTTCTTCTCCATCTCTATCTTTGACCTCTGCTTACAGACCATCAAATTCATCCTACACACCACCATCCTATGCTGTCTGGCTACACTCTCTCCCACTACCACTTTACAGTCACTAATCTCTTTCAGATTGCCTCTTCTACATAGGATGTAGTCTACCTGTGTGCTCCTACCTCCACTCTTGTAAGTCACTCTATGCTCCTCCCTCTTCTGAAAATAAGTGTTAACCACAGCCATGTCCATCCTCTTAGCAAAGTCCACTACCATCTGTCCTTCAAGGTTCCTTTCCTTAACTCCAAACTTGCCCATCACCTCCTCATCACCTGTGTCCCCCTCACCAACATGTCCATTAAAATCTGCTCCTATCACCACTCTCTCACCTGTTGGAATACTCTCTATCACCTCATCTAATTCACCCCAGAATCTCTCTTTCTCCTCTAACTCACAACCTACCTGTGGGGCATAACCACTAACAACATTCAACATCACCCCTTCAACCTCTAACTTCAGACTCATCACCCTGTCTGACACTCTCTTCACCTCCAGAACATTCCTCACAAACTCCTCCTTCAGGACCACACCTACCCCATTTCTCTTACTATCCACCCCATAATAAAACAGCTTGAATCCTGCTCCTATACTACGAGCCTCACTACCCTTCCACCTGGTCTCCTGTACACACAGTATATCCACCTTCCTTCTCTCCATCATATCAGCCAGCTCTCTACCTTTCCCTGTCATAGTACCAACATTCAGAGTTCCTATTCTCAGTCCTACACTCTTACCTTTCCTCTTCTCTCTGTCTGCACACTCTCCTTCCTCCATACTTCTTCGACCAACAGTAGCCCAATTTCCAACAGCGCCCTGTAGGTCAACAGCGCCGATGGCGGTCGTTGTTAACCCGGGCCTCGACCGATCCGGTATGAAATTTAGAGTACTGACGATTCGCATGGTTAAATTTGGCAATGTTTTACGCCGGATGCACTTCCTGACGCAACCCTCTCTATTGGGACCGGCACAGAAGTCACTGGACTGTGACCCCATGGCTAGATTGTTCATCCTCTGCCTGTAATAACAATAAAATGGATTTATTAAAGATACACAATCATCATCATAATCATCATCATCAACAGTAAATCATCATAGCTTTCAGGATGAACAGAACAACCAAAAAAAAAAAATAATAATAATAATTCAGACATTTTTGCCACTGAGATAATACATAACAGATTATGGTGAGTTAGAGAAAAAAAATTGGTAGACGCACACCATCCGGAGTGTGATGTTTCATTTATAGTGCAGCTATTATTCCAATGATTACACTGTTTATTTTATTAATAAATGACCCACATTTTATCAGTTTATTTTGCTTATTTTGCTTTGTTTTGCTCAACAGCATTTTCTTCTTCTTCTTCTTCTTCTCTCTCGCACTCTCTCTCTTTCTTACCTTCTCATGAAACTCAAGACTCGCTTGTCATTTTACAGAAACTCCTGAAGACTTCTCTAACACTTTCCTGTTCGGGAAAACTTCCCAAAGTGTGAGGAAAACACTGAAACCTTCCAGAGACACCTTCCGAAAATTCTCCAAACAAATAAAACAACACACGTTATACATTTTTTTCAAATTTCTTAAACCACACAATTTTTCATATCCTTTTATTATTAGTCTGAGATTACACACATGGGGCACAGTGGCCTAGTGGTTACAATGTTCCCTCACAATTTCAGGGTTCTCCCCATACTTTGGGGTTTTCCCCAGGGTTCTCCAGTTTCCTTCCGCAGTCCAGTGGATTGTGTAGGATTAACAGTACAGAAAATAGATGGATAGATGGATGGATGGATGGATGGATGGATGGATGGATGGATTATGCACATTTTCTGACAAATCAGATTCAAGAACAAGAAGACAGAAGATAAATCTCATAATAATCTCATAGCCGAAACATTGGCTGAATCATGCGACTGAGCATCACGCTAGAACCAAGCTAATGCATTTATGAAAAGATAAAGACATTTATCTTTTCATAAATCAGGAAGAAATAATTTCTCATGAACAACCATGAATAAAACATGTCCGTAATATCATGTGTATACTATGGGCTCTGTGATGTATTCCAAACACAAAAACACAGTATTTGCATTCAGTTTTAAATGCAGAACTTTGGTAAAATATTTTTTTGAATTCAGAATGGCTCTAGTTAAAATTCATCCTTTAATATTTTTGCATGCATGCAATATTATCTCTCGTGGTCCTGCGCTGTGATTCAGGATGATCTATTTATCTTTCCTGACATTATTGCCCACTTTTCTACCCTCTCTCCTGCTTCTCGATGTTCGTAATCCTCCAGCTGTCATGAATTATGACCCGATTCAGGTATTTTCTCTGGCGCCCCACTTTTCCTGAGGACTCTGCGACCGAACAATAAAAGCGAAATTACTCAGAACGTGAGACCTGCTGAAATGACGGAGAACAGTTATTCCTTGCAGTGCTCATTCTCATAAATCGCATTGGGTCATCAAGGTGTTCTGGCTGAAAAAAAAAAGAAGAATCGATCAAAGTTGAGAGAAGCGCTTTACAGACCGTTTCGATTAATTCCACCAGCTTCTGCCAATATTTACTTGGGGGTCTGTGCTAAGCTTCAGGGCTTCTTGCTAATTTCCTACATGTTTGACCATCATTAGGGTATGTCAGCATTAGCTTAACTGACCCAGCAGTGACCAGACGTCTTGGAGCAGTATCTTGGTGGTGTGAAGCCATTTCTCCAGACTCAATCATCAAGACATGACACGTGATTCTCATGTGGTTTATTGCAAAACCATAATGATGATGATTGTCATATTCAAGGCCACAACAAATGACCTGACCCATAAACGTTTCTTCCCTATAAACAGCTACTGTAAGCTTTCTTGGCAACATTTCATTTTTTTTTAAATTTTATTCATTAAAACTTGAATGAAATCTAACCACATCAGCTTCGACACGTCCTGCATTTTATTACGTCTTCTATATCGTATTTCTGTATTTCCTGTGTGTTTTCTTACCCGCTACATGACAACAAATCGCTAGAAACAAAATCATTATATTTAAAGAATTACTGTAAACTGAATTTATATTCAAATAAAGCAATTCTTGGTGCTTAATGGCTTCATCATGTGCTCGAAGTGAACGTATGATGTTATGTACAGGATGTCTGGCTCCACGGTTCGCTGACATATGCTAGCAGCTCAGGCCGGAGACACACACGGACTAGCGTCTCGCCACGTCTGGACATGCTATCGATTCCTGTGTGTTATTCCGAACAGACAATGAGATATGCAAAGTCCCTGGTTTTGTCTGTTCATGGTTAAAATGTAGAAATTGAGCATGATGTCAATATGGTAGATTTTTGAAGTAAGGAATAAACCTTGGGACATTCCGTATAGGGAAAGAAAGTGATGTGATGTGACGTTTCCTATAACTGCATGTTGTATTCTTTTATGACCCTGAGATAGGGGTGAGTCAGGGTCAGCAACGGGTGGCTTGCCATGCTGACACTGGGGTGAGAAGACCAACTGGGTCTATACAATAATAATCACAGGAAACTACTAACAATAAAAATTATATGATACTTGGTGCTTATATTATTTACTGTGCTGTACAACATGACACACATTTTTACAATAATTTACATGTTTCAGGACACTGAAAAAGCTGGACAATGGCGGTGCTAAAGAAAAGAGACCAAGTAAAACCAAACATACTTCCCTAACGCTGCGTTGTTTTATATACACTGTTATATACACATCTGTTTAAACTAGCCAGAAAAACGAGCTATGCTGTACTTCCCTGGCAAACGTAAGTACAGGGGGTGGCACCCGCCCCTTATCTATGGTGTTTAGACAGGCTAAGTTGCTATGTGTTGCAAAATGTATGAGCGCGCTCTTGCGTACCTGTCCCAGCCCTGTCAGCAGAACAAGATACAGCACACACAGCCATAATATGAAAAACTTCACAACAACACAAAAATACAAAAGCAAACGGTTCCATATAACAACACGGAGCCTGTTGTGGATATGGCGCCATGCTCTCTCTTTTATTGTTCCGAACGTCTTCTGGGGCGGGGTCTATGTGACATAGCTCCTACCCTCAGCGTCTGGGACAGGGCATGTGGCCAACTACATCAAGCTTCCCCGCCAATTGCACTGTAGTAACAAATCCATCACAAAAAACAACCAAAACAGTAATGCTTACAGTCTATGATTAATTAAATAAAGACATCATACTTTTTGCCCATTTATAGTTACTTTTGTTTACTTATACTATGAACAGATTTAAAAAGTTCCCTCACTAGCTTGGTCCTCAGCTTGTCACGTTCCAGAGACAGACAGACAACTTCCCCTTTACAGAAAATTCCATTTTTTATTATCAATCAATTGATTTTTTTTAGCATCAACCATTCAAGTCCCTGTGTGAGTTGTTACTATAGCAACGCTAACCCATGATTTCCCTCACAGACGGAACTACTTTCAGACAACCTGAGCAATCAGAAAAGATTTTTCTTTTCTGATTAACCCTGAGTTACCATCGTTCTAAACCCTGTATTTAACCTCTGGTAGAGGAACGTTTCACAATGTACATGTTTCACAATGTACATTCCCCAAAATGGAAAAGGAAAATGGAGTTAACGTTAAAATGGAAATATAAGCAAAACGTAGTCAGTTGACAGGGAAAGAAAAGCAAACATTTATTTTCTACGCAAGCAATACTTGGCATTTCCATTTTCATTTTGTGGCGTTAACTCCGCATTACAGTGCTAAATGCATACAGTGGGAAACGATTTTAGCTGTGTTAGAATGTTAGTTGCTTAGCAAAAGAAACCTTACATCGGCTCTGTGCCTCATATCACGTGAAAACCAGGACGTAGCAACACTTACCAAAAATGGCTCGGTAGCGTCAGGTGGCAAAACACTGAACATCACGGAATTGTGTGGTGTACTGAAAGGGAAATACATCACACAGTGAACGCCTGGTCAACTACATGATAAACGTAAAAAACATTAAATAGCTGTGAAAGATATCAAGACAGGAATGTACAGTGTAAAACATCAAATTATCAAGAGCCAGGATTAACTGTTAACCAAAGTAAAGTATGAGCAGTGTGAAAGGTCAAACAATATAACCCTTAACAAGGGGTTTACTAGGACCCTGGGGAACTAGTTCGAACCCTAGATTTGAGACTCCGGACCTTTGCATTGTAGGGAAGTGTGACATTCCCCTCAACTAGAACAGTGCACAGATATAGAGATATAAAAAGGACAGTCTCAGGGGCTATACACTCACAGATACAGATATAGATACACAAAATAAATATCTGAGTCTGTGTACTGTGTTTAGTGGCCCAGGCGAGGGACAGAGGGAGGGAAGGAAGGAAGGAAGGGACGAAGGAAGGAAGGAAGGAAGGGATGAAGGAAGGATGGAAGCTAGGACACAAGGAAGGAAGGAAGGAAGGAAGGAAGGAAGGAGGGAGGGAAAGAAAGGAAGGAAGCAAGGACAGAAAGAATGGACAGAAAGAAGGAAGGAAGGAAAGGAGGAAGGAAAGAAGGAAGGAGGGAAGGATGGATACAAGCAAGGAAGAATGGAAGGAAGGAAGGAAGGTAGCAAGGAAAGAAGGAAGGAGGGAGGGAAGGACCCAAGGAAGTCTGGAAGGAAGGAGGGAAGGATGGAAGGAAGGTAGCAGGGAAGTAGGGAGGGAAGGAGGGAAAGAAAGGAAGGAACCAGGGACGGAAAGGATGGAAAGAAAGAAGGAAGGAGGGAAGGAAGGTAGGAGGGAAGGAAGGATACAAACAAGGAAGAATGGAAGGAAGGAAGGAAGGAAGGAAGAAGGAAGGGAGGAAAGAGAGAAAGAAAGAAAGAAAGAAAGAAAGAAAGAAAGAAAGAAAGAAAGAAAGAAAGAAAGAAAGAAAGTGAAGCACAAATCAATCCCTAACTAAAGTTTACAGTAGTGATATGCCATAATCATTATATCATTTCCTAAATATGTTTTTAGACATTTACCTGAAATAACAAACAAACAAAAACACTTTTTTAAACAAAAGAACCAAAAAATGTCAGTTTTTCAACTAGTGCATGTTTGTTTGAATCTCTTTCTTTACTTATACTTAAATGTATATAATATAATACAATATAATACAATATAATACAATATAATATAATATAATATAATATAATACAATATAATATAATATAATATAATATAATATAATATATGTACTACTGGAGTGTATATCTGAATGATTTATACGCTTCAGCCCTGGAAATCTGTGCCAAGCAGAGCAGATCTAGGGCAAATTAGCATCCAAGAGCTTCCTGACGTAATGTGTGGAGAAGCTTCATGATTTATTCACAATTCATTTCACTTCATCTAGGTTGCCTTTACTTCATTTAGTTGTGCCAATCAACACCCTTTTAATCCAAGGCAGACCTATTTTTTGGGCTACTGTTGATATTTTGATCAGTCGTCTCACGTCGATTGGACGCTGAAGCCAGACAGTATAAAAGCTTTCTGGCCTGTCAGTTAACTGGCTCAAGGATTTCATGATGTACATCCGGTTTAAACCAGTGATGGATAAAAGCATAGCTAATAATCTATTGGCTGTTTCTTCTCTTCTCCTGGTGCCTCACATGAGCTCGAGAGATCCTTCAGCTCACTTAGCACTGGTTCCACACCCTCACTGTTGCCCCAGTGGATCTTCTCACCTGGAAAACACACACAATTTTCATTCCTCCTCTACGACGAATGTCCTGAGCAGTGTTTCCTCTGGCTTTGCTAATCAGGAAGTTAGCTTTTGTTCTGTAAAGCTGCTTTGTGGCAACATCTATGTCAAGGTCTTTCTGACAACGAATGGCATTTCTAGAATGTTCCAGTCGCTTCCACAATCAAACCGTGGACACGCAGTGATTAATACATACAGAAATAGCTAGAAATCCAGCTAGTTCACTTAACACCTAGCAAGAGTGGCAACTATCTTACTCGCTAGATTTATAAACAACCTGCTTAGTAACCTGTTGTGTAATTAGGTAGAAAAAAATCAGCAAAACAGAAAGGAAGAAAGAAAGAAAGCGTGTGGAAAGGAAGGAAGGAAATAAGCAAAAAGTCAAAGACAAAGAAAGAAAGAAAGAAAGAAAGAAAGAAAGAAAGAAAGAAAGAAAGAAAGAAAGAAAGAAAGAAAGAAAGAAAATGAGCAAAAAAAAGTCAAAGAGAAAGAAAGAAGGGAAGAAAGGAAGGAAATGAGCAAAAAAGTAAAAGACAAAGAAAGAAAGAAAGAAAGAAAGAAAGAAAGAAAGAAAGAAAGAAAGAAAGAAAGAAAGAAATGAAGGAAGGAAGGAAGGAAAGAAGGAAGAAAATAAGCAAAACCAAGTTCAAGTTGTCCTTCTTTCCTCAGATAAATGTCGCTTGTTTTCTCTTGCCTTCCTCTTCCTCTAACTCCTTCCTCATTGTTAAACGCTCCTCTCCCCAGCAGCAGTCTCTCCTGCCTGTGTGTACCGGTCTCTCTGTGTAAATTATTACCGTAAAACCAGAAGGCATTAGTGAGAAACTCATTAAAATAAACCTGGCGGTCAGAACACCTCTCAGAGCAGCTGTAACAGGAAACTAATGAACACCTTCTGTCTCATGAGAACATCACCACTTTACTGCAGCTGTGGTAGAACTCCTGTGTCGTCACGCTGCCCCCTGGTGGCTCGGAGGTCACTGAGCTCTGCTGATTGGATCACAGCATAAAAACATATAGCGTATAAAAGCGTGAGAAGAGATTAAAATACTACAGAGTGTCTCAGGGCTCATCATTTTTTTATTCGCGGTCAGTTACTTGTGGTCTGTCGCTGAGGTTGAGAAAGGGATGCGGTTTGCTCAGTGCACTTTGCACATGATGACCTCATCAAGTTTACTCTCAGTGGATGCTTCTAGCTCAGCGTGGATATTTATACATAATGCATGAGCAAAATGTCTCCTGGTGAATGTTTCATGAGCTTGCTCTGTAGGCCTCTTTCTCTAGCTATCTCTCTATCTGTGTGTGTGTGTGTGTGTGTGTGTGTTACCCAGGCTATGACAACAGCACTGAAATGAGAGGTTGGAAATCAGATTTTAAAAAATATATATTAAATAATAAATGTAAAATGACAAATTATAAAAAGAAATAATAATAATAATAATAATAATAATAATAATAATAATAATAATAATAATAATAATAATAATATATTTAGCTTAAGACATAATATAATATAATATAATATAATATAATATAATATAATATAATATAATATAATAACTTTGGTGAAATAGCAAATTACGTAGCAATGTATTTATTTATTTAGTTACAAAAAATTTACATTATTTTGTGATTATTTAGATCATTATACAGTGATTAAACATTTAGATTTTTAATTATAATAGCTAAATATTAACTGAGCAGTCTTTGCTGTTATGTTGATATATATTCAGGATGATCTGCAGTAAATTCAGAGTACCCCAGAAGACTTTTTTTTTGGACATTAGTGTAATATCAGCAGTCCTCTTTGCAGTGTATATTCACCGAGTGCAGTGCTTTATCACCTTTGCTCTACCGCCATCTAGTGGAGATGAAGCCTTTTCCAGTAACAACGTCAAAGTTGAATAACAGTAAAACATTTCCTGATTTCTGTCTCCACCTAGTGGACACGCTGTAATACGACAGCAACACGTTAGCGGTTTGTGAAAGTGACGAATTTCCTTCAGCGGTTACTGTTTGATGATTGTTGAGTGTTTCATGCTTTTGTAGTAGCTGAAGCTTGAAGAAATCTCACAACCATGTAATGCTTCTGTTATCTCCTGATATTCTAGACAGACAGACAGACAGACAGACAGATAGATAGATAGATAGATAGATAGATAGATAGATAGATAGACGGACAGACGGAGGGACGGACAGACAGACAGACAGACAGTCAGACAGACAGACAGATAGATAGATAGATAGATAGATAGATAGATAGATAGATAGATAGATGGACGGACAGACGGAGGGACGGACAGACGGAGGGACGGAAAGACAGACAGACAGTCAGATAGATAGATAGATAGATAGATAGATAGATAGATAGATAGATAGATAGATAGATAGATAGATAGATAGATAGATGGATGGACGGACAGACGGAGGGATGGACAGACAGACAGACAGTCAAATAGATAGATAGATAGATAGATAGATAGATAGATAGATAGATAGATAGATAGATAGATAGATAGATAGAGACAGACAGATAGTTAGACAGACAGGCAGATAGATAGATAGATAGATAGATAGATAGATAGATAGATAGATAGATAGATAGATAGATAGATAGATAGATAGACAAACAGATAGTTAGACAGACAGACAGACAGACAGATAGATAGATAGATAGATAGATAGATAGATAGATAGATAGATAGATAGATAGACAGACAGACAGACAGACAGACAGATAGATAGATAGATAGATAGATAGATAGATAGATAGATAGATAGATAGAGACAGATAGTTAGACAGACAGGCAGATAGATAGATAGATAGATAGATAGATAGATAGATAGATAGATAGATAGATAGATAGATAGATAGATAGATAGACAGACAGACAGACAGACAGAGATATAGACAGATAGATAGATTAGATAGACTAACTGGGGCTATGATGCAGAGGCTCACTGAACACCGACTTTACAAGTAAGTCGCTGTTGATGAAGACGTCTGTTGAAATAACGGTCAGCGCAAACGTATGTCATTGTGATGTAAAAGTTCACTTCCTGTATAAAGAAATCATTCCTTGCTTGTGTGAATGAAAGGTCAATTATCTCCAAGTCTATTTCAGTCTTATTTAGCAAATAATTGTGTTTAAATTGATCAAAACATGAGAAATTTTCTAACATTCACTTAATACGTAATAAATTATTTATTACTTATTATTTAACCGTTATTAATTAATTCAAACCTTAATCAGCAATGAAAAACAAACGCTAATAACTTCAAAAAAGTTAAAATCTCTTAAATAATGCACATTTAGCTAATATTTTCTCATTCTTAACCAAATATAAGATTGTTTCACCTATTTCTGGGTATATACATACAGTATCTCCCAAAAGTGAGTACACCCCTCACATTTTTGTAAATATTTTATTATATCTTTTCATGTGACAACACTGAAGAAATGACCCTCTGCTACAATGTACAGTAGTGAGTGTCCAGCCTGTATAACAGTGTAAATTTGCTGTCCCCTCAAAATAACTCAACACACAGCCATTAATGTCTAAACCGTTGGCAACAAAACTGAGTACACCCCTAAGTGGAAATGTCCAAATTGGGCCCAATTAGCCATTTACCCTCCCCAGTGTCATGTGACTCATTAGTGTTACAAGGTCTCAGGTGTGAATGGGGAGCAGGTGTGTTAAATTTGGTGTTCTCGCTCTCACACTCTCTCATACTGGTCACTGGAAGTTCAACATGGCACCTCATGGCAAGGAACTCTCTGAGGATCTGAAAAAAAGAATTGTTGCTCTACATAAAGATGGC